>NW_020214824.1:82415-91278 GCF_003070985.1 Temnothorax curvispinosus | reverse complement strand
TATATAAATTTACTCAATATTTTCTGAAAAAAATAACGAGAAACCAAAATATTTAAAGAGCAAAAGAAGCACACTAAACGGCTTATGTAAAACAGTATTTCTAAAAAAATGAAGATATTAATTAATAAAACGCTTTTGTATTGCGGATTTTTGATGGGATTGCATATTTAAAGGTTCGTAAAAAGAATAGTTATTAGAAAAAAATAAAAATATAACCATCTAGAGTCCCTATATAAGAGTCTGGACAATCCTAGTCCTACTTTTCAACGGACGTGCAACACCATGGCGGATCAAATTACATATACCCTTGCGCCGTTATATTTCATATCGGCGGCGGCGTTTGAAGCAAAATAGCTTGATGGCGGCGAGTTCGCTGAAAATTTTTCTTTGTTTAACGACGACGGAATCGGTGGTGGCGGCGACGGCGGTGGCGGCGAACGGCGGCGTTAGTACATTTTTTTAAATCCCTCTGATTTAAGATAAAGTTTAATTTTAACTTTTGATAAATAATATGAAAGCAAAAACAGCATAAAAATAATACATAGTTATATACATATTATATTAAGATTTTTAGTATATAAAATACATATAGCTTGTTTTCAAAATACGATCACTTTATTAGCATTACTAATGTCTTTCCTTACAACAAAATAAAATAAAATTTATCTTAAAATGTTATTACTGATCATCACATACGTAACAAAAATAAAATGTAATTCACTGTATAATTAGACTTTTTAGATTTATTAAACATTTCCCTCACATTAAATTGTATAAGTAATATGAATAATATAATAACTTATATGTATTTTACTGACTTTAAATATATATCTTTTAATAATTTGAAATTATCGTGAATAAATAATATTTTATTAGCTTTTGATGGTTTTAACGCAGAACGTTTTGCTATGATAAGTAAACCTGTAAAAGAAAACGCATGTTCAGATGCTGAACTTGTAATCAAATACAAATTCGGCAGCGACAACTTCATTTTATTCCACCATTATAGAGGATCTTCGATAGATTTTGATACATGTAAATACTTTTTAGCTTCGACAAGAATAGGATCTTCAGGAGGAATAATGTATGTATGTTTCGCAGCCAACACAAATCGTAATTTTTTAACTTCAAGAAGGTGATACGGCTTATTAGAATAATATGCTTCTTTATTAGCCTATTGTAAAAAAGTAAAACTAAACATGGAAATCTAACTTATATATATCATAAAAATAATAATTTTCTTATTTTTGGCGATTAATATAGAAGCTGTTGCACAAATACACATTATGTAAAACTTATATAAGCTTAATTACAAAATTAAGCGGATTAAGCCTAGATTTTGTAAAATCTAGATATTGTAAATTACCTAGATTAGATATTGCTTAAATATATAGTTTATAAAAACTGTAATAAAAGTATAAATTAATTTTTATATAGCATATAATCAAATGGAAATGTGGATATATTATTAAAAAATATATCTAATTATATTTCTCATTTTATATAAAAACAATGTCATTCAATCGGACAATAATTTTTACTAAAATAAAAATATTTGTTAAAATATGATCTAAAACGTCGCTAACATTAATAACTAAAATATAAAAATAATCTAACCTTCTCATTTCTAATATTCAGGGGAACCATTTTGTGGATCATATATATATGTGGTATATAGGCAAATAGTTATTTTAGGAAAATAGCTTTTGACTAGGTAAATGCTATCTGTCTGGTCAAATGGCTTTAGCCCGTTTATTTGTGTTCAAATGCTATTTTCTTAGGCAAATAGCATTTGCCTGAACGCTTTTTAGGAAAATGGGAATAAATTGTAGTTAATTATTCAAAATAGGGCCTTTTCTAAATTTTGATATTTTTTGCGGCTCTCTTGGTAAAAATCTTTGTAAAAATCTTTCCCAACAATTAGGTTGGATTTGGTTAGTTTTTTAAATGTATTTCCGAATGACCCCTAGCTGCTCCCGACCGACCTACCTAAAGTTTTACACATAAGTTGTTTTCGATGTGAGCAATAAAGTGCGCGTGGTCTCAACTTCGGGATATTATTCCCTCTCTGCGGGGGGCGAAACCTACTGTCTCTACGCATACACTTTCCACGCGAGACGAGGTGCCACATGGGTTTATAACTTTCCACGCGTGGAAAGTCAACGCATGTATTTTGCAAGGTACATTATCAAGGTACATTATGTGTCTAGTTTAACGGTATTGCAGCCCCCCGAAGAGCGGAGGGGGGGGAGGAACCAACTGCTGGATCCACACATACACTTTTTCACCCACACAACATTCTTTTGTTTCGTACAAAAACGTGTCGAATGCGCATCATTTTATCAACATTGGAGGTGAGAATCTATGTAAGTTTTTCTAAAGAATTACCTAACTTTTTTATAAGCAACGAGTCCCAACTAAAACCTTCACAACATTACTCAAAGTGATGACCTTAACAACATATTTTAAAATTATAGAAATTGGGGGTGGCTCCCTATAATAAAAATATTTATCGTTTTTAAAAATAGGCTTGGAGTTAGATTAGTTTTTTATGCGGGGGAAGGGTTTTCCCCGCCTACATGTGTACTTACTTGAAATACATCAATGCATGTTTCGCTGAATACCATTTGCCTAGGAAAATAACATTCGACTAGGAAAATAGCAAAAATAAATGGGCGAAAGCTATTTGACCAGGCAGACAGCATTTGCCTAGTCAAAAGCTATTTTTCTAAAATAACCATTGCCTACGACATATATATTAAAAATTCCTCAGGAGATTGCTGTTTGTCTGTGAGATACTCTGCAACGTACACCTCTAATAACATTTTGAAGAGTTGGATCCAAAAGTGCACCGCAAACACGAGTTTCATGAATTGGAGAGAAATCGCTTTTTTATATTTTGTAAAATAATTTTTTAAAATTGCTTTACTATATGAATGAATTGTATTTATTTACACACATGCTACGCTCAACTTCTGCCCTGAAAAGATTATTAAAGAAGGAATTGATACAGCAGCATCTATCATCCTTTCGAATTTGATATAAAATGAATTTAAGATGTAAAAATATAAGAAGCTGCATGAACTTGAAAACATTATACCAATACATATTTTATAATATTACTCTTAATTCTGAATTTCTATATTTATTCAGGAATATATTATAAACCTAAATAAAAGTGTAAGGTTGGTTGTTATTGGATATTCTACCCCAGAAAGAATTTCTGTTGCTGTTTTAATACTAATTAAGCAGTTAGTTATCTTTGATTTCCTTTCATTTATTACATGTAGGAGTTGCATTATATAACGTCTATTTATTTCCAAGCAGCGTATCATTACCTCTAAAAAATAAATTGTAACATTTAAATAAATAAACTATTAATAAAATTAATAATTGATAAAATTTCAGATATTATTATTTGTAAAATAGTAGATTTACAATTGTGCGATAGAGAAATATTTTCTTAATTTAACCAATTTAAGTTATCTTATTGTCATTATGTAAGTCGAATTTAAATTATTTTATTGCCATATATTATAAATAAAAGATATTACTATTTGTCATTACAAGTTACAAAATTCTTTAGTAATATTTATATTATTAACCCTTAACTAGCACACGTCCGCGATTGAACGTTATCTGCACCCGGGGTGTTGTACACCCCACACACTTTGAACGTTGGGTACTGCGAAATGAAGGCTCCAATAGGCTTGAAAAAAATCAAGTACATACATTAAACACTGGAAAATGATACCCATTAGCCTAAACTATGAAATTTTTAGTTTTGAGGCTTCAAAAAAATTCTGCACTTGTGGTGTTCAGCACCCCAGTAATTCTATACGTCTGATTTGAATTGTGTTTGGAAGGGCACTGACGATTTCTGCCAGGTAAAACGTATTGGAATGTGTCATTGGTGACTTTTGGGGTGTTTGATACCCCGCGTGCTAGTTAAGGGTTAACTTAAACATATTTTTTACAGAGAAATAGAAAAAATTACTGTAAATAATTAATATTTTATAGGTTTATGATGTAATACATATACAAATACTCAAATTCAGATAGATAAAAATGTTATATGTATTATATATAGCACACCATTCAACCTACCTTTATTTTTAAATAACTATACTTGACTCAACGACATCTTTAATGTATTATATGCGCGTTATTATGATTAAAAGCAATTAAAAATTAAATTTTGTATAACTATTAAAAATATATATCTATTATTCTAATATCAAATTTAGTGAATAATTAATAGAAAATGGTCTATAAATTTTTTTCCATTTTGCGACGAAACGTTTATTGGATCTCATATTAATTGGTTTTGTCTGATATGATAATAAAACCAGTTTGTTCAATCACGCAATGTATATGGATAGGCTACAAAAAATTACGGATTAAATTATGTATAATGTACTTTTTTGTAACAGTATAAATCAACAAATAGTAGACTCCAGCAAGATTAAATATTTGTCGTAATATATTCTAGCCTATCTATTTTAGCAGATTAGTAAGATATAATTATCATATGCAATTAATTTATTATTATAATTAAACACGTATGTACGTATATTATAAATCTGCTATATTTCAAATAATTGTTAGTATTGTTACAGATCCATTTTTTCAATAAAAAAATAAAGAATTTGCTTTCACCGATCCATGCAGAACAGCTAAAGTTATCAGCTACGACTGTAACACAAATTTATTTAATTAAACGTTCAAAAAGCAATCAATATTTTAAGAAATAATTATATTATAAGGATCAAATATTTTATATTTGATCTTTGAATAAATATTTAATAAAATAATCATATAATTTTCGAAAAGATACTATATACTTTTTAAGTAAAAGCTTTTTAGATTTTTTAATACAAAACTTTTTTAATTTTTGCTTAAATCTTAAAATAAACAAGTTAAGTACTAATTAAATAGACAATTGATATAAATTATAATGATATATGAATAATATAGTTATTTGTGTAACAAGTCGCGGGAAATTGAAAATTGGACACGGGTGCGGAGTAGACGCACGAGCCGAAGGCGAGTGCGATCACCCGCACGTGTTACATGCAAAACAGGGCAAAACAGGTCCTTAAGGGCGCCAGAACGAAAATTATGCAGTTAACTGAAGCAAAGAAAATCTGCGAAAAAAAGTTAATGGATCTAAAATATAGAATGGACTCTGTAGGAGGCAGTACCGGAGTTCAAGGAGATTCTGATACGGAGCACGACGCGTAATGGGCCACTTTCCACGCACTTATATAATATAAAATAGGGTGTGTAACACGTGTGTAACACGTGTGTTGAAAATTGGACGTGCGGAGTGGACGCATGAGCCGGAGGCGAGCCGGAGGCAGCCTGCATGCAGCCGTTGAATAGGTTCGGGACGGTGTAGTGCGGGGGAATGTATTACTTATCTAGCCTGTTCCCAATTACCCGCCGTTCTCAATTACCCCACTCTCCCCTACTAGTACTAATAAATTGTAGAACAATAAAAAATATGCAATATGTAATTAATAACAATAACTTTTAATTGAGGTGTAAAAATCACTCTAAGTGATCATTTATAAACAAACAAACAAACAAACAATTAGGCTCTTGTTCGCGGGTTAAAGAAATAACATAAAACAATTGTACGTGTCGCTAAAAAGCTATCATCTCAATATCGTTATAAATAATTAATTGCGTGGACTAGTCAAATCGCTAATTGTCCACTTCAACTGATTATGTTCCAGTGAACTATAAACAGAAAAATATATAATATATTGCTGTTGACTCGAGTACTCCAAGAGCAATGTATTCTTTAATAAACAATTCTTTAATAGTTTAATAAACAATTTGACGAAGAAATGAACGCCAGGCCGACCTCGTATTCTCATGATCACTAATAATAATAATAAAAATATTTAACGTCTTATAAAATAATTTTAAACCTATAAACATATTATCTACTTTATAATTAAAAATTATACTTGCAATATGCACTGCATTCCGTGAATTCGATTTGACGGTGTTTCTTACTTTTAAAGTCGAATATTAAATTAATTCGTAAGTTGAAGTTGGACAGTTGAAAAAAATGACAACGCGATATAAGATTTATTTTATAATTCAAATATTCTCGAAGAATTAACAATTGCACGGAAACTTTACATTTAAATACTTTAATATATCTATCTGGCATTTGCGTTGAATAAAATAATGTCAAGTGAAAAATCGATTCGCGAAATAGACCATATAATTTTTTACAAATTACAAACTTTTAGACAAAAACTAAGACATTCCACTTTATAATATGGCAAATAATTAATTATAAAATAAATAATATTTATTTAACTTCGGCTGCTGCCAAGAAGTAGACTTGGTTTACAATAGGTTCCTTAACACAATCATCCATCCGCACATCGCCCGTCAATCACAACAATTTTGACGGGATCATTCCTCACGCTAAAGCTCGCCATTATTTATCACTACTGCTCCCGCCTATCTTTCCTCATCTCCGCTTCTATCTTTTTCCTATCCCTATATAATTTCCTTAATATTTTTCTTTGCTTGTATCTAGTTTATCGTCCTATAGTCTATCTGTTTTTTTTCTGTTATCTCTCCCTTAGTTCTATAAACCAATTCTTTATACTGCTGCACTCCTCTACACAGTGCTTCAAATTATTTTTTCTTTTCTTGCAGAACAGACACATTTTTTCTCTTCCCCCCACCAATACATGTTCCCCGATTCCATGTTACCACATCTCATTGTCAGATTTATTAGGGCTCTGATACTATCCCCTTTGGTCTGTTTATCTATGTTTGCCATCCTTAGATATTCCGGTCTATTTCCGTCTCTCTCTAGGCGAATAGTTAATTAATTATTTAAGTAAACTAGCCAAGCTATTAATTGTTCTCATGTTTCTCGACTGAGTGTATTGTACTTTTTATCAAACTATTTATCCGACGAAAAAACATAATATGTCAAGGCTAGCATTGAACTTTTACATTCAGGAACTTTTAACACTATATAAAATAATTTTACATCGATTATTTTCTGTTCTTTTTACACTCTTATTCTGTACACTTATTTGAAATGTGATTGTTTTAGATTAGATTATGTTTAGGTAAATTATACATTTAAAGCGCGATATAAGATTTATTTAAATAATATTATGGAATTAATATAATCTCTAAATTTCGCTAAATTTAATAATTTATATATTTAATGACAAAATTTAACGATTATTAATTCCATAATACTATGATTTAAATAAATTTTATATCACTAAATTTTGCCATTAAATAACTTATAATTTTCAGCTTCGCATTTAGAAAAGAGTCTTGTGATTGCAGCGCATTACTCTCACGATATTTTAATTATAAATTAAATTACTAAAAACTTTATAATTTGGTAAGTTTATAATGTCAATGTTAATTGGCAAGTAATTAATTCATGTTTTTTCTGTTTTAATTAGAAAAATTTTTATATTTCTGCTGCGTTTCTAAAACAATTTAAGCAACTAATGCTCAAAACAATAAAAATAAAAACTTTGAAGAAACTTTGAAATGTGTTAGTTTTCGTCTAAAAGTTTACATAATTTGTAAAAAGCTAATATTATAGTTGGGAACATAAAATGTTGTGACCATCGTCTATGTACCTATCTGAGGAATGTATAGATACCCTTAGGACGAGTCATCTATAGAACCAACCAGAAAAATCTATAGAACCTTTTTGGACCCAATAAAAGGAGAGGACTCTCGGCAGTCTCGGCATACGGCGGCACTTCTCAGCAGTTCTTCGACGAGTCAAGTTCAAAGATTTCAGTACGCTGTACTTACGACGCATAGTCGATTACTAGTGTTGCATCGATATAAGTTAAAAAAGTATTATTGTAAGTAAAGTAATAAATAAATAAATTTTTTGGAATAAGAATTATCGCGAATCGGAGAATCAAATAAAACAATAATACATTGATTATTCATTAATAATATAATTTTACGTAATATGTTTTCGCGTAATTGATTGTCTGCACGTGCAATGTTGAATTCCATATTTCTGATTAATCAATTGTAAGTATGTCTTTATTAATCGTTATTTGATTAATAAATATCGCGCGACAAGACCGACATTCTCGAATGTTTCGTCCTTAATATTAACGGAACACAAGGGCTGGGACACAAGATGGATCAATTCTGGGACAAGTGGCGTTGCAATTCGTTTAATTGGTAAGTAAAATCTATGTTAACCCTGCATTTATTCCTTATAATATTCCGATTTCTAATTATCGTGTAAATATAGATTTTGCGTTCGCACATTGAGGATCTATTAGAATATGCGTATTTCACAAGATTTAATCGGCCTCGAGTATATTCTGTGAAAAATTGATAAAAAGGCGATTACATTTTTAGATATTGAAAATGTCGTGTATATCGATTTACAATTTTATCTTGCATATTTAACTTGCATTATAGCGCATAATAACGGGCTTTAAAACAAGCATATTTATTGTTAAAATGTAAAAATAATTGCTAATAAAATGAAACGATATTTCCGTGCAAAATGCTACATATTAATATTTAATTTATATTCGTGATCATTCTGCAGCATTATTATATATTTATAAAATTTGTTGCGGGTTTAATCATTAGCAAAGTGCTACCTGTAAATATTAAAAATAGCCATTTTCATATTCACTTATACTTGAAGATTATTGTTTCCAAGAAAATTTTAAGCTTTTTTAAACATTTCCTCTTTTTATATAAAATAATAAGGGTCTAGAACTCAGCATGATATTTAAATAATAAGAATTTAAATAAAAATAAGATGCTTTTTATTTTTCATGAAAAAATCTATTTACATGTATACATTTTAAAA
>NW_020214824.1:81366-82405 GCF_003070985.1 Temnothorax curvispinosus | reverse complement strand
AATTGTATAAAAGAAGTTCTTGTATAATGCTACAAATTAAAAATTATAATTTACCACTGATTATTCTGCAGCTGTATTACATTCTCGCAATTTCACAGACTTGATTTCTGCTTTATTTTCTAACGTTCTTTAAAAATATGGAGAATAACCGTACCAGCACCAGCACGTTTATTACATATTTAATGATTATTTTTTTAATTAATGTCAACGCGCATATCCCCGAAATGTTAAGAGGACATGTGAGGCCACGCGCCATTTTTAGCGTATAAAATTAACCAGTACGTGGTAGAGGAACGTTCTTCACATCTTCACCATCTTCAATCTACGACACGCGATACGATTTTGTCTGTTGGAATTTGGAATGCTTGCGCGCGCCTGTGCTGACGATCTTCCTGACTGCTAACAATAAGCTGGAAATTGTGTAGTATCCGCTAGTCATGCTGCTTGGCTAGATTTCAGTAATAAATTAGAAAATGCTTTTTTTCTTGCATGGTTTTGTGTTTGCTCATTGTGAGAGCCAATTAGGACGCAGCCTTAGATCGCGTGAGTAAAATTGTGGAAAATATCCCGTTAGGGGGGTCCCCATTTAGGGGACCCTTCTGATGACCTTGAATTTGACATATATTGTCAAGGACACCCTCCCGAGTAACATGCAAGTGATTTTAGTCGGGGGTCGCTTTTGATTAAAAAGTTATAAACAAAAAAAGTTTGGAAAATATAGCAGCTATTTTGAGTATTAGAAGGCATAAACGACTAATATTACGTTTTTTTTTCTAAAGCAGAGAGAATGCTTTATTTCGCGAGAAAGTCGTTGCTTTACCAAAACACAACATTTAAAGCAGTAAATTGTTGATAAATTGAAGTTTTTTGTTAAAACAGAGAATACTTTATTTCGCGGAAAAGTTGCTGTTTTACCAAAACACAACATTTAAAGCAGTAAATTGTTGATAAATTGAAGTCTTTTTGTTAAAGCAGAGAATACTTTATTTCGCGAGAAAGTCGCTGTTTTACCAAAACACAACATTTAAAGCAGTAAATT
>NW_020214824.1:58323-81356 GCF_003070985.1 Temnothorax curvispinosus | reverse complement strand
GAGAAAGTCGCTGTTTTACCAAAACACAACATTTAAAGCAGTAAATTATTGATAAATTGAAGTCTTTTTGTTAAAGCAGAGAATACTTTATTTCGCAAGAAAGTCGCTGCCTTATTTCGCCAAAACACAACATTTAAAGCAGTAAATTGTTCAAACGTTTTTTGTTTATAACTTTTTAATAAAAAGCGATCCCCGACTAAAATCACTTGCATGTTACTTGCAACTACACACATGCTACATATGCAACTTGCATGTTGCAGGAGGGTGTCCTTGACAATATATGTCAAATTCAAGGTCATCGGAAGTGGGTCCCCTAAACGGGATATTTACCAAAATTTTTTTTCACACGTCGCGTCGTCTAGCTGCTTAAGGGTTTAACTGGGGAGAAACATGTAACGTCCACCGGTCCACCACGTGTTGCAAAAAGTAATGGAAAAAAAATGGACAAAGGAAGCTATTTCAATTCTGATAGAGGTCTATAAAGATAAATTATGCTTGTACGCACGTCAAATTACCTTAATAAATATGTTTGAAATTAAAAAATATATGCGCGTTATTGTCAGCTGTTCAACTAGCACGAAAATTATCGCATTATTTGAAATTCTGAAACCAAGCTAGCAATACGGCCATCAGCATTTCCAGCTGCCTTCAACGTAAATCTAGCTATATAGCAATTCAGCAGGCAAAAACGCATCGTATACCCATACTCATAGGGTACGTTTCATTTAGCGTTCGCATAATGCTCTTTATAGAATCGTAGACCGATTGTTGGGGAATAAGGGTAGAGGCGCAGGTAGAAAAAAATTTATGTTTCTTTGTCTTTTCTCGTTTGCACGCGAACAAAAGAAAACGGAGGGGCACAAAAAAATATGCCGACTTGGGGCCCATAACTAACCTCCCAAGTGGATACTCAGTAACTCAGTACCGCGCCGTTTCCACGTCCACACCACTCCGTCGCCGTATTCGTGCCGCACGTAACGTGCGCCTCTATTCCCAGTCCCCAATAATCCCAGTAGGAATTTTCCACTTTTTAAATAAAGGCAAATGCTAAATATATTATGTCTTATGTGTATATATTACGGGTTTTAATAATACGTTTTATTTGCAAAGCACTGTGGACATTGGACGGATCAACTCTGGAACAGATGGTGTCGCGACTAATTTAATTGGTAAGTACAACCTATATTAATTTCACATTTATCATTTATTTCAAATTTAACTATCGCGTAAGAATACACGAGGCGGTCTTGCGCTGCGCGTATATCATTGTTGGAAAATTTTTGTAGTTTTGTTAAAAAAGGTCTTTGTTAAAATTTTTGTGTTAAATAATCAACACATACATGTGTAGATTTAACACATGCCTACTATGTTAATTGAACTTTACAAATTAAAAATGAAAAATTATTAAAATAATTTAAAAAATATCTTAAAGTAACACAATTTGAACGTATTTATTAAATGTGTTAAAATTTACAGAAAAAGAGTGTTGATTTTATCTTATAATTTTAACTTCAACATAAAAGTTATGTTAATTGTATACATTTACATTTTCTTTCTGTTGAAATATTTTAACATAGTATCGGTGTTACCATTTAACACATCCATATTATGTTAAATTAACACAAAAATTTAAGTGGACTGGTTGGGACATGTGATTTATGTTATATTTAACACAAATTTTCCGACAGTGTACTTGGCGCGAGATACTATCATGTATCTCTTGATTCGGTGGTCGTACATGTTGCGCTTTTTTTTATTTAAAGCTTATTTAAACATTAATCGTATCTTTATTATCTGTTAAAATGTGTGTTTTTTTTTTAAACTTGTTTGGCTGAAGATGTATCACGCAGGCAATTGTAAAAATATAATATTTTTAAATGTTGTGAGTACCGCAAGTATCTATAGCTAGAATCATCGATGTCGATGGCTAGAATATTTAATACGTTTATTCGTTAAAACGTAAAATAATAAATAATAATTATAATACAAGATGTAAGCATATAGTAAAATAATAAATAATAAGCGTAATAAAAAGTATAAATGCGGAAGTTCAGGTATTTTAAACCACTCTAAGCCTTTTTCTCATAACTTGAAAACTATTAAAGATAGCTGAACTTTGTTTACGCTGAGTTATAATGCCAAATGTTTATCACAACGTGTTCCTAACCAATTTCGTTTATTTATATTGAGTTTAATGTTCTAGCAAAATTTTCGAAAGTATAAGATTTTTGTCGGGTAATTTGAACTGTGTCGGGCAAGGTAAACTACTTCATTAATCTTGCAAAAAAAAAATAATTTTATTGTGTTTTAAGGCATTAATAATAAAATAGTCTATAATAATTAAATTGTACATTTATTTTATTGTAATTTATTACAAACTGTAATTTTTATAACATATAAAAGTGTATGAAATATATACATGTTTAAAACTTTTTTATTAATATAATAATATTTTATAATAATATAAACTTTTTACTTATAAATTTTACTCATAAAATAAAACGCATTTAAGAAAAGGAACTATCTCGACTTGTCCGAAATCACTATTTTTATACCTTTTTATGGTATAAAATAGAAATGTACAAATAGAATATGGGTGCATTCCGTTTGTTGTTCGCCGAATGTTAAACAAGGCTAAATGATGCATCATGCGCATCATGCGTGAAACGGAATGCACCTATAGAAATGCATTTCATTTGCATTTGCATTTTATTTGTGAAATGTCGAACGTGCCGTAATTTCGTACGCACTTATAATTTTTCTGCTATCGTGACACGATTAAGTATGCGTTGTGATTAATATCGGTAATTGAGCTTAATTTTGAGTGACAATTTATTGCGAACAAATTTTGCCTAAATCCCACGAAGAAATAGCAATAGAAAGAGAAGAGCGGAAACCAGAAGGCCAGAAAGATAACCAGATGTGACAGCGAATCGCTGAAAATAACATTTCGTAACTTATTTTATTATTTGTTATTGATAGAAATAGTTGTTTATTTGCACAATAGTATACATTTTAGATCACTGTATAATACAATAATGTATTGCACGTAGTATATTGTTTAATAAATATAAAATATTTCAGATTGTATTTTAATGTTTTAAAAATATTTAGTAAAATATTTTACAACATATTTAATATTAACAAAAATACCTATAAAATATCTTTAAATATTTAAAGTTTATTAAGTTGGAATGTATGTATATACGTATATACATTGTAATTCGTTACTTTTGTAACTATTAATTCTCTAGTTGCGCACCACGTACCGCGCTTGACTCGTATCGCAGTCTTTTAATTAATTTATTGACATTTTCACGAGTCTAATGATATATTTAAATATTTAAGATTTATAATAATTTAAATTATATTATTGGATTTTTTCTTACCAAATTTTATATAAATTGATATCCGAGAAGACATTTTTATCAAGATGTTATTCTTTTCTGAAAAATTTGTCGAAGTTAGGAACAAGATATTTGCGTGCAAAAATTATTTTTCGATATATTTATTTTGAACATTATTTTTATTTGAATATTGTATGTGTAACAGATCAGTCCTACTATAATTCCGCTGTTGCGCATCGTGATGCGAGTATAAGTGAAGTGAAGGAGTTTGGATATTCTGTCAGAGGCAAAGAAGGAACTATAAAAACCCGAGAGCAATAGAGGAAAGCAAAAGAGGTATCCAGGTAATAACTAACCGGCGCGGGGACGGAGTAACTTCGGTAAGTATTAATATTTGAGTAAAATTAGTCGTTTTTTCCTTTTCGTTTATTCAGATCGTTTTATCCGAAAATTTAAATTTAATAATAATTAGAGGAAAAAATTAATTTAAAATTTTATAAAAGTTTATTTTTATATGTATATGTAAAAATTTAAAAAATATATAATTATGTATATATATAGTATACATTTTTAATAGATAAGTATTTAATTGAAATGCGATTAAGAAATTCTTAATGAAGTAACGGATTTATGAAAAATGTCAGAAAAATCAAATATATCGTATCACCATTATTATGATTATATTAAAAATGAATATAAAACTTCGTGAATCCACTACCCTAAAATGGATGAACTATAAAAGAATTTGACAAGTATTTAATCTCGAATTTGTCTTATTATTTGTTAATTTGCTATGCTAGTGTGCTTGAGGCTATACTCGCGCAAGTACATAGATTTATTATTTGTTAATTTATTGTGCTATTGTGCTCGAGGCTACATTCGCACAAGTACTTACACATACAGAAGAAGAATACGAAATACAGCTCAACAGTCATTTAACTATAAATATACTGTTAATAAAATTAAAATAAGAACCTGAATATTTTGTTAAATTATTATTAAATTATTCTAAAATATATAAAAAAATGAGCAAATTTTTAAGTTTAAAATAACATGAAAATGAAACTTTTTTTTCTTATACACAATAGAAATCAGAAAAAAATACTTACATCTAGAATTAAATTTTAATAAAAATAAATAATTTTACAGATATCAGAAAAAGATTATTAAAATAGTTAAATTTTTGTAGATTCAAATTGCAGAGATAAATAAGAAAGAAATAAGTTGTATTGCAAATAAAATATTGACATTTTAACAATTAAAATTTTGCTACAAATTTTTTTTTTACACAAAGAATTAGCAGGATATTTTTATGTATGTAAAATAAAAAAAATGTAATATTTTTTCATTTATCAAACTACGTGTCGATTATATGTCGGTTTTGAAACGCAGTCTCAAGTTGAAGTTGGAATGATTCAGAGAAAAGATGTATATAAAAAAATGCACGTAAAAATAAAAATATTATTAATCACAAATTTAGCTTTACCAAATTAGGTATACCTAAAATATATAAAAAATATATATAAAATTAAAAATTACTTTTAGCGATATTTT
Organism: Temnothorax curvispinosus; assembly: GCF_003070985.1. Classification (NCBI taxonomy): domain Eukaryota; kingdom Metazoa; phylum Arthropoda; class Insecta; order Hymenoptera; family Formicidae; genus Temnothorax; species Temnothorax curvispinosus. The sequence continues at coordinate 76,455 of NW_020214824.1, read as the reverse complement.
TCAAATGAATGGATTTTTTTAAGTACATAATTATTTTTCAGAAAATCATAAAAACTGCGTAAACAATTTATTAATTTATTAATTTATCTATAATAATAGTTACATTTTGTGCAAATGCAAGCTTCCAGAGTTTCAACTTTTCACTGCTTCAAAAATTATTTATGTTTTCGTAAAAATTCTCCTGTTAGTACGACGTTAGACATTGAAATGTTAAGTAGAAAAGAATTTTCAATTATTGTAAAAATAAAAGAAACAAAATTGTGTATTGAAAAAATAAATAAATCTGAAGTACATCAGCTACTTGAAATAAAGGGTGCATTCGGGGAGACGCTATTAACGCTATAAACGCAAACGCTATGAACTTCGTTCGAAGAGCCAATAGCGCGACAGTGATAGCAAGCTGCCCGAACGCAGCTTAAGCGCCAATAGTATTTCGTGCCTCACCTCGAAAATAATAGCGAAAATAGCGCGAGTGATGACGTCACGCTGCCTTTACAGTGACGTCATCATCGTATATCACAGCGCCACAAAGCGTCTCCTCGAACAGTTTTGGACGATAATTGTGCTAATAGCGTGCTCCCCGAATGCACCCAAAATACTGTCCTTGACAATAAAGGATTTATGGTCACCGGATCACCGTAGGTACGATATCCATTTTAGAAAAAAGTATTTTTTATTGATTTAGGACTACCTTGATTTAGGATTTAGGTTCAAAATTCATGAAACGTACAAATATAAGCTAAGTTTAAAGCGTGAAAAAAAACGTAATTTATTACGTGGTAATTTCGAGCCTTAAGCCCCTTGCACAATGCTAAGCAATAGGCAATAGCAATAGGAAATAACCAAAAAATCGTTAATTACAACCTAAAAAATTCGAATGCTATGATTGGTTGGAAACAAGCAATAGATACAGAATTTCCAACGTGACGGAAACTCTGTGTCTATTGTCTGTCTCACTGTTTATTCTGCATTTATACATGATTTCTGATTTCTATTCCCTGTTCCTATTGCCGATTGCCTAGCATTGTGCAAGGGGCTTTAGTCTTTGAGCATTTTATTTTGACGGGTGGGAGAGGAAGGAAAAGAGGAACGGGCAGGACCGCTTTATGACATAGTGTGACTAATCCGTCTTTCTTTTATGTTTTCGGACTACCTGCGTTTAAGGTATACATGAAACGTACCATAGCTAATCCTAAAATACAAAAAGAATGAACTATAGCTAATTCTGAAGCAAGAAAAAAAAAACAAGAAAAAAAGAAATTTATTACGAGTGTCGAGCAGAGTGAATTAGAAAGCTGGGTCACATCCTGAAATAGCACCGAACTTTTGCATTTTTCGAATATCGAAGGGTCGAACGTACCATTACTTTTAAATTCTATGACGAGATGACTGACAGTGAGTTAAACCCTGACTGAGTTAAACCCTTATAGTTAAACTATCCGCCCTTTTTAAGCCTTGTGTCCACGATACTATAGAAATCGCTCCGAGATCGCCAGGGCTGGATTATTAACTTAATATGCGGCCCTAGGCACGTTTTGGTGGTGGCCTATGTAAGGCGAGGATATTTGAAAAATAATTGAATATTTGAGCACTGAAAAAGGAACTGTAATTAATATAATACAAATAATGCTATATTCTGAATAGGATAATACTTAATTGAACGAAATGTATGGTTTTTGTTTAAATTTATTTTCAGAGTTAAAACATATCTTAATTAACATACAATTATACTTAACATTAGATGTATTATTATTTTTGCAATATTTTTGGTTTGATTTATTTATTTTGCAACTATAATATGATATGATTATAATAATATCTTACGTGCTTTTTTTCCGCGAAATCGTCTATAATATCAGAATAGGAAATTTTTCTCAATAAATCGCTTTCAATGTTCAAGAGAAAGATTATTGAGTCGATCTTGGCCCATCGATGACCTTAATTGAATTTTTATCAGTTTCAATTTTGAAAAGGATCTTTTGCTTGTACAATTCGTGGTCATAAAAATGAGATATATTTTCAATACGATGCAAGTATTTGGAAACATTTCTTGCAAGTTTTTTTCAATTATTAACTTGTACATTTTAGCCTTAAAACATATTTTTTTCTTCTCTTTATCTTTGCGACTATGAATGCGATTTCGACAGATATTGTTCATGCTATGATTATTACTACGATGTACAACGCGCTACAAAATGTCGCATAAATATTTTAACAATGCAATAATATCTTTATCTGCGTGATTAAGCGGTTTAAAAGATTGTAATAAGATAATTTCGTGGTAATTTAATACTGATTTTGACAAATGTCGGGATTGCGTGACTGTGAAAAAAATTAAAAATTTTAGAAAATATTACTAATAATTCTTTTTGTCTTATAATATATCTCTTGTGTTTGGCAAGAATCTTGTACGAGTTATTATAACGAAATATATGTAACTGACATTACGGATAGACAATTTTATTTGTAAAATAATATCTGATAAAGCGATATCTTACTCATAATTTATATTAATTTATTCGGTACACCAATAATCGCAAAAGCTTTCATGTCCGACAGTGAATACTATAATTTAACAATAATATGTAGCAATTAATTATGCGTTTATTTACCATATAACAGTTCCTATTCCATATGCATTATGGCGATTAACATTATTTACGAACAACTATGCGAGCGCGCATGCAAACTTATCTGATAGATCTACACAGATCTGCGTGTATTTGCAAACTCTGTTTTGAAACATTATTTAATAAAAACAAGCATTTATTAACAAATGGCTTGGGGGATGTGGATAAAATTCGTAGTTGTTTATCACGTCCATTAATAAGTTTGAAATTCAAAACTCTCGCAGGTTATTTCAATTTAATTGGTACCGAAGTCGGCGTATCTTTTTTCATCGAATTTAATTAAAATTTAGTTTAATGAACAGCAATTACATATGTCACATATATGTCTCTAACTTCTTTAGAGCGAATGCTTTTGTTAAATTTTACAAAGTCGATTTTCCTCTAATATCCGATTCGAGTGTTCCAGTTTGATATAATTATAATTTAAATAGTTGTGTTTTATTCCATACATATAAAATATCGTGTGATAAAAATTTATCAGATGTCATTTTTCTCTCGAAATTGATTTCATATATATTATAAAAATATGTCATCGCAGATAATGTATCTTGGCAAGGAAACATTGCTCTAGCGTTAGCAGTGTATGTAGATTTGACAGATAATGTATCTAGGCAAGGAAACATTGCTCTAACGTTAGCAGTGTATGTAGATTTGACAGACAATGTATCTTGGCAAGAAAACATCGCTCTAGCGTATACTAGCTGAAAAAAATAATTATTTATTATGATAGACATATATTTAAATGGAACAAGAAAACTTCTTTCATTTAGTTTTTATTGAAATATGCATAGTGTGAAACGGTGGAATAAATTAACTATTGTGGAAGACAGACGTACGTGGAAGACATATATTTAAATTGAACAAGAAAACTGCTTCTTTATTCGGTTTTTAATATGTAATTATTTATGTTTGGTTTGTACTTTTCAAAGGCTCCGGATATATCTCCGGAGACGTCTGTAGAGAATGTCTTGCATTAATGTTATGATATCTACATTGCACTTGCGACGCAATTCCGTCGACTTGGCGCGCACTCTAATAACATTGCCCTCTTTGCCCTCGCTGATAAAATTGCCCATAATGGAGCACATTATTTGGTCGAGTTTAGTTAATATTTCTATCGTTCACATACAATAGAAAAAATTTTATTATAATTTTACAGTGTCGTCCAATCACAATACAGCGATTTCAACTATGCGATAATTTTTTAACTGATTGACTAGTTTTGTATTTAGACACTGAGGATGGTCTTATGATGGACCGAAATGTCTGTAGATTTTTAACTCAAATTCAGAATTATTAACGTCAACACTTTGTTACGGCTTTATGCTCTATATACTCCAACTGATTTTTAATCTTTTGAGCTTTTATTACTTATATTTCTATTTTTCTCTGTCCGTTACTTGAGTCTACGAAGACGACGTGACGTTCAGGAAGGTTTGTCCAAATCTTTTTCCAGAATTCTGTATATACTTTTTATATGTATGCAAATGAGCTCCACGATGAGTCTTGTGGACACATAGTGGTCCGATCTAAATATTTCAAGCACTTTTTCCACGTTTTCGGGGGAACGACTTGTTTTTGGCGGCCCTGGTATCGCCTGACCGCCTGAGATATCCTCTCTACCGTTACGAAATAGATTATACCAGTAAAGAACGGTATAATCAGCCAAATCAACAATCACTACCGTACATTTTCTCTAGCATTTCGTGCGTTTTGCTAACTGTTATGTCCAGTTTGAAACTAAATTTAATATTTGTAATAATTTTTTATTCAAGGTAGAACAAAAATTACAATTTATATTTAAATCCTTATGTAATACATTTTACATATTTGCGCGCGTATGTATATATAATTATATACAGAATATCACAGTTTTTTAATAACGCATGTTCTTTCAGATATAAAATGAGATCGTGTCTTTTATTAATCAAGCATTAATGAGACTCTTGAAATATTGACAAGATATGCCACGATGGCATGTTGTTACGAATAAACAATTAGTTCTTGATCATTTAGTTCAACATCAATATTAATTTATTTTAATACAAATTTTCAGACCTGCAATCGAATAAGATTTTAATTCAATTGAAAATTGATGAAAAAGAAACATTTACCGGTAGATTCTCCTACGAGAGAATCCTATTAGAATTCAAGAAATTTGTAATTGAAAAAACGTGCGATATTTTGGGTATATATACATATACATATGCATATATTGGGTATATATATGTATATATACCCAAAATATCGCACGTTTTTTCAATATATTTAGATATATATATATATATATATATATCTGTATTCCCATATACAATTACAATCTACAAGTTCATTACAGTGTTTTTGTCACAAAACGACAGTGTAACGCGCCTGTATTTTTTTTTTCATTACATATCTTCAAATATATAAAGTGCTTTGTATGTACAAAAGAGATTATAAAAGTTGTTTAACAAGCTAATCGGGCACTATTGTAGTGAATTTTTTAATGGTTAATTTCTTAATCCTAGTGAATTTCTAAATTATCAACTTTAGAATAGAATTCAAGTCATCGAAATACCCTGATGTTTATATATAAAAAAAATAGTCATGGTCATGTCCAGATTCCAATCGAAAATAAAAAGAAACGTAAATTTTACGAAACACTACTCGAAATATCGCCTACTCAATTATTAACTTTTAATACCAGAATATATTTGGATATGAATAATTATATATCTTTGATGATGAATTGTACTACTGACGCGTATTTAAATATATGTATTAATAAGCTGGAATGAATACATAATATTAAATATTTTTAACCTTTTCATACCAGTTCAGTTTGCGTAGATCTCGAATTTTGTAACCGATCTGCTTGTTCATATTTTGTAGAATTTTCTTCCTTTTGGAAGCATTTCCATACATCTTATTGAGATAGTCTTTGAATATACCTATATCAAAGAAAAACAGTGTTGATAACGTCAATAAGTAGTATATATTTTACAATATGGTACATCGAGTAATTTACTTTAAAAAGTATTAAAAGAAAAAAGATGAATTGATTTAAAATAAATTATTTTATCTTTTTTCTTTTAATATGATTTAATATGAAAAAATAAATTAATTTAAAATAAATTAAAAATAAATAATATAGAAAATATTTTTTGATATTTATTTGACTAGAAATATGTATTTAATCTGGTCTTTAAATGGTCAGTAATTAGTTTCTTTTTTCAATTATAAACAATTATAGCAAACGTACGACGTAAAAGTTTATATTTCGTCGGCGTGAAACGTTTTCTAGGAGACCTATCTTCTATATCAGTAGTTATTTTTGATTTCTTGTAGCACCGATTTAGGTACTAAGTTTTCTTTCGTCCAGAGAATTTCCAATAATTCTCTCAGGAATTTCCAATGACTGCGATGCCTCATGTATTCCCAGAATGCTAATTGAATCGTTCGTCCATAGCCAATATATATCTAAAAATTTAATACAATAATTCATAAAATAAATTTTTTGTACTGAGTTTTTAAAGGCCAGATTAAATACATATTTCTAGTCAAGAAATATTGAAAAATATTTTCTATATTATTTATTTTTAAATTAATTTATTTTTTTTCTTTTAATACTTTAAGGGTAATTAATCGATGTACCATACTGTAAAATATATACTATTTATTGACGTTAATACTTATATATGAAAAAAGTTGAAATAACTATACCTCATCGCCTTTGATGTCATATAATTCTCTTCCCTTATTATCTACTGATTCTCTTGTTTCGGGTTGAAGTCTATTGTTATACACATCCGCATATCTTCATCAGAGTCACTTGGTTCAGCTAAAGAAATAATATTACTAAATAGATAGTTTGCAGATAAAGCAATAAAATGAAAATGAACCAAGTGTTGTAAATTGTCAAGAATGAAAAAAAATTCAACGTTAAATAATAATAATGAAAAAATATGAGAAAATGTTTTGCAACAATTATACTTTAAAACCAACAAAGTTACATTTGCTTATATTTTGTTAAATCATTTTAAATTTATTAAAGCGTCTTATTAAAGCGCGCATTTAATACTAATAATAAAAACATATAAATTAGTATTTAAAATTAAAAATCAATTTTAGAATATAAATTATACCTCTATTTTTTAGGAGATACAGTGTTCTTCTTCTTATGCTGGTTGTGCGCTTTGGAGTGTTACCATTAACATTCTCTGCAATCTCTGTACAGAAATATTATTTTAGTTTTTTATTACAATTTACGAATCAATATAATTGCTATTGACATAATTACTTGATCTACTTGATGATGCTGTTAATGACTGATTTTGGTTACCGCGAGTTTCATTTCTGTCTTCACGCTGTTGAAGTTCTTCTGATGTGCCTGCTAATTGAGATGATTGCCGAATGCAAGCTACCTCATTTTTGTCAGGATCCTCCTGTTTGCTGCCAGGAGATAAATATATTTTTTCTTGACTGCTGTAACTTTTCTTTTGTAATCTGTATGAAATTTTTACAAAATATGTGTAATTATTATACACAATACAAAGTATAATAATGATGGTAATGAAGCTTGATCAAATTACTGGTGACATGTAATGATTATTGTCAGAAGTATATTTTTCTGTGCCAGATACCTGATTTTTAGACGCCTCTACTTCTGAATCGGTGTCCGACGTACTATGAGTATTGTATGTACGATGTACTGGGTTCGGGTGAGAATAGATTAGAGAGATCCGTATCTTCATTACTGTTATTTTTTGTACATAAGTATTTTCTGTTTTTGAGAAACTTCTTTAATTCATTTTGCCCATTTTTCCAAATTTTTGCAGAGTTTTCTTCGTAATCTGTTATATATTACGTATGAGAATACAAAATATGTAATATTTTTAATACCTCAAATTTGTACTATACACTTTTCGTTTTGGTGTTCCATCCGTTTCTATTTGCTTCATTTGCAACTGTTACAATGGATCACTGCGACAAATTTTCGAAAATTTGTATATATATATATATATATATATATATATATATATATATAGCGTCTTCCTTTATTTAATAAATCTTCTTTACCTTGAAAAAAAGTTTATGCTTACTACTAATTATTTCAAATATATTAATTGTTATTAATTTCTTTACTTTGTTAAAGTATATCAAAAATATCTTTCTTAAATGTTCAAATTTTACGTTGTATAATTACTTAACATATTCTATTAATAGTAAATAAATGCGAATACTTACTTCCAACACATAAAAGACTTCACCTGGTGATAAGGGGGAATTATGTTCATCGTCATTACTGTGCCGCTTTATGTAATATGGTTGTTTGGTAGTTTTCACGATCAAAATGTTCAATATGTCACTAATAGGTACAATAGCATTTACCATATACTTGTTATTGAGTCATTCATTGTAATAATTTTGAATCCTCCGGTTTTCGTTCCTTTATTAGTATACAATAATAAAAAGGATGACGAGGAGAGAAGAAAACCGACGATTCATCGAGAAAACTCAGAAACTCTTCGCCTATTGTTACATTACCCGGCGAATAATACTTTTGACAATTCGATACAAATGAATTCCAAAGGTCACGAATTGATTTACAGTTCGGTATAAATACATGGCTACATGATGCTAAATCATCATGTAGCCATGTATTTATACCGAACTGTAAACATGATAATAAAAAGCGAAAACGGTGTTTTGAAATTGAGCGATATAATCGCTCGCCTTGTTTCATTTCCCGTTTGTGATTAAAGAGACAAAGAATCAGGAGGAAGTCGCTGACTTTCTGCAGAGGGAATAGCCGTTGCCGTTGAAGTTGAAGTGCTAGGTATATTAGGTGGCCTTGTTTCTTGATCAACGGTCAGGATGATAGACCGGAATTGACGACCGCCAATGTTGAGAGAACTCAGCTCGTGCATCGCCTGCATCATCTTGATTTTAAACTGCATCAAGGTAACTTGATACAGAGAGTAGACGCTGGCAGATATTGGTATCTTCATTTGCAGTCTTGCAAACTTGCAGTACAAGAACTGGCCATAAATCCAACTGCACGTGTGCTCACCGGCATGATAATCGTCCGTGGCATGAAAACTATTTGGAGGGCATGCATTGCCTCCTCCTGCATCTTGTAGCTGAACATTAATTGTTCATATATTCTCTTATGTTCATTAGCTACGTGCTCGGTGCTTCGTTTATCTCTAAACTTCTCCTGGCGTGCATCGTTTCGCCTAAGGACAGCCGGACTCGAACGTCGACCTTTCGGAACATCCAAGGGTTCATCATCAACTTCAGATGGCTTTTCGGGGTTAACTGTCCGCTTCATTAGGTACTTAGTACCCTTCTTCGCTACGGTTGATATTTCTGTCGGAATGGTTTAAATTCAACGGGTTGAATTCTGGTAGGAAGTCCTAAACCAAAAACCTTATGCCGTTGCCGTTGAAGTTGAAGTGCTAGGTATATTAGGTGGCCTTGTTTCGTTTTTCATTTGTAATTGAAGAGACGAAGAATCAGGAGGAAGTTGCTGACTTTCTGCAGAGGGACCCATAGCCGTTGTCGTTGAAGTTGAAGTGCTAGGTATATTAGGTAGCCTTGTTTCATTTCCCGTTTGTAATTGAAGAGACAAAGAATCAAGAGGAAGTTGTTGACTTTCTGCAGAGGAACCCATAGCCGTTGCCGTTGAAATTGAATTGCTAGGTTCGTTTTTCCAATCGGGATATAATCTCCATGATATACTACAGAATTAGGATATTTTCTTCGTAATCCGCGAAAGTATAAAATTCCTATAACGGCTTTTAATTCCTCGAGATTAATATCAGGCAAATCAGATAAATCTGATTTTGCACCATTTTTTCGTTTTCGTGCAATCTCAGGGTTAGTATATTTGACAATTTTACTTAGCATTTCGTCAGTAAAAAGGAGAGACCATACACCTATTGGAGTATCCTTATCCCTCGCATCGCCCAACACTTGAGATTCATAATCTGGTACTTCATCTGTTTCTGTTTTTTCTTGTTCCGGAGGTGTTACGGACCATTTAATTTTTGTCCCGTTTAAAATTACTTGCGGTTCTTCCAATGTTTCTGTATTCTTGACTAAATATTTTAATATAAATTGCGCGTCGAACGCTTTCGCGTTATGTGCGATGCAAATAATCTTTTTGAAACATTTTGTTGTTTGCGTTGCAAAATCGACAAACTCTTTTACTGGATCATGACGAAATATAAATTCGCGCACTCCGTACCAACGGCATTGCATCGACATGTCTTCTATCACGGCGCACGTTTCGCAAATTTGCTGCGAAAAATCTCCAAGTCTTTATCCAGTGTATCTTGTAGCCCGAAAGCTTTAGATAAATCGGATAATTTTATCGGCATATAATTTACGCTATCGATAAATTTGGTATGTCCAACTGTCATCACGACAATTTTTGTCCCGTTTAAAATTACTTGCGGTTTTTTCAACGTTTCCGTATTTTCGACTAAATATTTTAGTATGAATTACGCATCGAACACTTTCGCATTATGTGTGATGCAAATAATCTTTTTAAAACATTTTGTTGTTTGCGTTGCAAAATCGACGAACTCTTTTACCGGATCACGACAAAATATAAATTCGCGCACTCCGCACCAACGGCATCACACCGACATGTCGTCTATCGCGGCGCACGTTTCGCAAATCTGCTGCGCGACGCAGAGAGTTGGTACGTGAATTTTGACGTTCTGGGTACCTTCGAGCGTTTCGTCTTGTCGCGTTTCAAAATCGTAGAACACAAATGCGACGCGATCTTTTTTGCTGTGGTTGTTCGTTGCATCCACGTTGACATTTTCGTTTTCAAGCGATACTTCTCCTCGTGCTAACGTTAGTACTCGTACCCTCAGCTTTTAAATTTATTATTAGGTTAAAGTGTCGCGAACGCTCATAATACATTATGTTTAAGCGATACGCAAGTTCGCGTTTTAACGAAGCGATCGAGTAACTCGCAGCCGTACAACAGATTTGTCGCGACCAAAAGTATTGGAAGGGTTTGTGCTGAAGAGAACGGAGAGTCAGAAGTTCCTGTTGGGGGAGTTACTTCTCGGGAAGAAATTCCTGAATGTCTTGAGGATAATTTTTCTTGAGATTTTTTTGTGGAGGTTTTTGCTGGGGAGATCGGGAGGTTTCTGCTGAAGAAGTTAGTTTACCCAGTTTATTACAAAGACCTGGTGCTATCAATTGCACAACGTGCAGATAAAACACCTCTTTTGTGAAAGATTGTCCGCATTTAGGACACATTTGTAATTCTTCCGTTTCCTCGTTTGTTCCTGCCGAAGGAGTTTGTTCTATTTCTTGGAGATTTTTTGGAGGGGTTTGTGTTGGGGAGATCGGAGATCTAGAGGTTCCTGTTGGGGGAGTTTGTTCTTGGGAAAATCTTCCCGAATTTCTTGGGGATAATTTTTCTTGGGATTTTTTCGGGGAGGTTGTTGGGTCTCAAAAGTACTAAAATTATATACTACTTTAGCAATATTTTCTGCGGCAAGAAAACATTGAAAAAGCTCGATTTCTGGAATTCCACATCCCTCTTCGAATATCGTAATACCGTTAATTGTAGCGCTAACTTACGCTGAAGCAAGGAAGTTCGGTATCTTATGGAATTCCACCTCTCGTGCAACACCCCCGTATGGCTCCGTAAACAACATATGTGCTACGAAACAAGAGGAGTGAGGTTAACAGTAAGCAATATCGGCCGAAAAGCGCAAATCTGCTGTAGACCTGTATGTCATAGAATATTAACAACGTATAATTACATTGTATTAATCAGGACAAACTTATGTTAACTTCTATTTGACATATCATCTTCCGTCAGTTAATATATATAGGATATTTGTTGAATAATAATCATATTGTATTATGGATTAAGAATGGATTCCAATTCTTTTATAGTTTCGGAAAGTATTTTAATACGTTTTTTATCATCCATAAATTATGAGATGACCAAGTTACGAGTTTCTTCGTCCAAGTCGTACAAATCGCGGAATATTGGGCAGGCATATTTTGGCATACAATATTTGCAGGCAAACTCTAAAGCGTCCGTTTGTATTTGTCCATTTTCTAACCATCTACTTTTGATACACAAGTGCAGCCAGAGAAACCTGCGAGATACGTGCGCGATATGTTACTCAACTACAAAACAATCTGAATATAGAAAAGTATATTTACCTTATTTAAGGAGCAGTGTGGTCTAGTGGTAGAGCGCCAGACTCGTAATCTGTGGAACCGGGTTTGAGTCCACTAGAGTCATGTAGCATGGAATTAATTTTCCGAAAAAAAGCTGCACCCTCTCGCGCACGAGAAGACAATTCCCGTGCGGAGAAAACTGGGCTCCGTCTTTCGGAAGAGACGTTAATTAGTTGGTATGGAATGGTCCTCCAGGTTGGGGGTTGCGACGGTAGGCTAATTCCCTATCTCGCTGAAAAACCAAAAAAATTACTAAAAAGGTTAGAAGTTAAAACTGGGCATCGGACAACGTCGAAAGACGTTCTAAAATCAATGTCAATCAATCAGACATTACTGTGCTTACAAATAAATACAAAATGCATACTGTGTTTAATTTTTACTTCCGAATCGAATGCGATTTTATTTGATGGTGTATCTTGACAGGGAAATATAGCTCTGGCATATGTAAGCTGAAAATATTAATTTGTGAGTACAATACACGTTGATGTAGGAGAACTAAATTATTCTTTTACAATTCACCTTGCTGTTAGCTATTAAGGGGGATGTGTACCATCGGAAGTTTGATGAGGTTCTAGCCAATACAGTGCAGGAGAGTCTTTACTTATTTCCTGTTTAATCTGATTTTATACCTGAAAATACGATATCGTAATATATATATATATATATATATATATATATATATATATATATATATAATATTTGTATCAATAATTTCGAAAATCTATGTATTTGTCAAACATATTCCATACTTACGTATTCACATTTGGTAGCTTAATGGTATATTTACTGCCAAAGTTATCATTAGGATTTTCAATATCTCTAGTTATACATATTTTCTAGTAGAATGATCTTTGACGTTAAATATTGAAAGTCCGTAGGTATCTAAAACCTAATTACTTGATGTTAATGACAAACTGAAATATGTATGTATACTAAAATTAAAAGAAAATGTTTACTGACTACTTCGTCACACGTTGGCGTTTGTCAATATCGCATTGCTCTCAAGAACTTGATCCAGAGGTAGCACATACACGTTATTTCAGAAATGTTTTATAAGTGTTTTTCCGAAACGTTTTATAACCGATTTCTAGAAACGTTTTTTATGCATATGTCATCTATGACGTCTATTCTTTTTCAAAGAAATTCCTGAACTGGTGCACATTTGGGCAATTCTTGTTCAGGCAGTTTTATCTGTTCGAATGTTTCTGTTTTACTTCAATGTTGCATAATCCCAAATGGTCGTCACTCATTGATGTAGAAGTATTCGGTGCAGATCTTATTTGCGATAAAACATCTTTTGATTCAGACGATTTCAGCAGGTCTGATAAATCTGTTTCACTTTCAAAAAATCTGGGTTATACATTTCAAAATCTGGGTTACACATTTCAAAATCTTTATCTTCCAGTTCGAAATTAAAGTCTGCTATTCCTGTTTCTTGTTCAAGCAGTTTCATCTGTTCGAATGTTTCTGTTTCACTTCGATGTTGCATAATCTCATGAAAATTGTCGTCACTCATTGATGTAGAAGTACTCGGTGCGGATCTCTGCTGATCTCGTTGATTTCCAGAAGTTTGCTTATGTCTATTATCATGATGGGAACTTGTAGATGAATAATTTTTTTCATCTACAGGTTGTTGTATCGTTGCATCTAATTCTGATAGCAGTTTGCGATAGCAGTTATCCAGATGACTTCTAAAGAAATTTATTCCATTGTCTGTTTTAGTAGAAAAAACTGACAATGTTTGCAAGTTGTTTTACGATCTCTCTGGTTGACTGTTAAATGTTTCGATACCCAACTACTTGTTACTTCTTTTTGTATTGCATTTATTACTTCTCGATGTCGTTCCAGATGCTCCAGAAAATAATTCTTTCTATATACACGCAACACTGATGAACAAATTGTGCACTTTTTAATGTACTTGCATTTGTGTGTGAAATATCGGTCTGGCATTCTGGATTCGTCTCCCCATATAAAGTTGCTTTTCGTGGTAAATATATTATGTGTATGGAATAAGTGTGCTTTTAAAAATAATTTGTTTGTAGTTTCTTGACACTGATTGACATTGCACTTTATTCTACCGAAACGTAAAGGCTTACAGTGCTCCATAATCGAATTACAACATGGGGTATTCCATGCGAAGTGATCCAGCCCAAAAAAAATGTTTTTTTTATTGTGCTGAAATTTGCACAATCTATTGCCCTATTGACCATAATTATCCACACCAATTTTTTAGACATTTGTCCAACGCGTTGTCTACTGTATTAATATATTTTGCGTTGTCTACTGTATTAATATATTTTGCAGACAAGTTATTGAAACAAATATTTAGGGTTGATTTTACCTGACTTCAAGCTTCTTTTCTACATAAACTTTTAGCTAATGTTTTAAAAAACTTTTTTTCTGACATTTGTTTGTTAGTTTCGCTTAAGTTATATAAAATCTAACTGTTAATAACGCTTTAGTCTAACATAGTATAAAAAATTTCATCGTCCAATCAATACATCTTCGTGCAGTATTTTCAACATTTTTGGTTAATTTTATCAGTGCACAGTGCCTCTTTTAGTCAAATTATAAAATTTTATGATGGTTGGTTCTTCTCCATCAGCAATTATGTTTTCTCGTTTATGTAAAGAAGACAATACTAAAACTCTTTTAGTTTGTTTCAAATATAAAAGTAATGTCATATTATTTTTATAAAGAAAATATGACTTATTAGACGTAGTAAAGTTTAGCATATTTCGCGGTATCCCTCTTAGGGACTGTTTAACTATACTAATTGTAAGTGAAAAGTTCTTTTTCATGTTTTGCATTAGAGGCACAGATTATCACAAGTAATATTTCTGCGACTGTAACGAATCGGTTCTGATAAATTTATAAACATGAGTTTCTATATCGTCTTTTTTACATCTAGGTATAGCATTTACCATATAACTTGTTATTGAGTCATTTATTGTAATAATTTTGAATCCTCCGGTTTTCGTTCCTTTATTACTATACAATAATAAAAAGGATGACGAGGAGAGAAGAAAACCGACGATTCATCGGGAAAACTCAGAAACTGCTCGCCTATTGTTACATTATACCTGGCGAATAATACTTTTGACAATTTGATACAAATGAATTCCAAAGGTCACGAATTGATGCTAAATCATCATGTAGTCATGTATTTATATTACCAAACTGTAAACATGATAATAAAAAGCGAAAACGGTGTTTTGAAATTGAGCGATATAATCTCCATGATACTACAGAATTAGGATATTTTCTTCGTAATCCGCGAAAATTTCTATAACGCCTTTTAATTCCTCGAGATTAATATCAGGCAAATCAGATAAATCTGATTTTGCACCATTTTTTTGTTTTCGTGCAATCTCAGGGTTAGTATATTTGACAATTTTACTTAGCATTTCGTCAGTAAAAAGGAGAGACCATGCCTCTATTGAAGTATTCTCATCCCTCGCATCGCCCAACACTTAAGGTTCATAATCTGGTACTTCATCTGTTTCTGTTTTTTCTTGTTCCGGAGGTGTAACGGACCATTTAAAGCGGTTTTCATATGTTTTTTCTTCCGACTTGCATAATTCTTCAGTAGCTTCATCTGAAGAATTTTCATTATTAATAGGTTCAAGAGTTCGCAACAGCTTTTGCATATCTGCCTTCTGTTCGCCGCGGGGCGTTTCCATTGTCGACTAAAAATGATTGAAGATACTAGTTTATATTACAAATACAAAATATTATTAAAAAGTAGAAACATGCATAATATAACAAAAACGGAGAATATTCTGAATATAACCATTTATCTGAGATTGTTGTATTCAGCGTTTGAACGATTTGTTTAACAGGGGAGTGATAAAGGATTTCCTCGCAACTGAATGTTGGTGGAAAATTTCTGACAAGAGTTGTTTTACATGGCACAAGTGGTTAGAAAATTTTTCCTGATCTATAACGTCTTCTAACTATTTGATATTGCAGCGCCCAAGGCTAAGATTGCAATTTTGGGTGTCTGGTGTCTTCTTAGCAATATCTGTTACGATTGATATAATATCTGTGTTTACATTTGGAGCCTCCGTATAAGAATCTTTTTTTCCATGAATATATTTCTAAAATATGGTTTTTTTTTCTTCTCTGGAAAATCTCTTATCCATTTTTTCCATGTGACTTTTAGTTCCTTATAAAAGTTAATCTTTAAATGTTTAGCTTTGTTAGAATCCATTCCCAGCAATTTTTTGATCTCATCTTTGTTGGTGTCCTCCTTGGCAATCACCTCAGTCTGGTCTGTAAAACTGTGGACTGTTCTTTAAATTAAGCTGAAACGTTTTGAGAAGTTACGTCATCTTTTTCAACAATTGCCTTTACTGTAATATCTGAAAATAAGTACAAAAGAGGAAATAGAGAAAATAAAGGATAGAGCAAGACAGCACTTGTGCATTTTCGTGAATTCTTGTTTTTATTGAACTTTTTTATAAGATACTCAATGTCAAAAACGTGTGGTTGACACGTTCGTATAGAACTGATGCGTATTGTCAATAGAACTTAAATATAACTTACCATCAGACTTCCATTCTGCAGTCTTTGACTGATTGTAAGACGAGATCTGAGTGATTTGATGTCAAGAAGGAATGGCGCCTAAATTTGAATTACACTCTAAAATGTTGTGATATTAAGCACTGACGAGCAGTACTACATTGTTAATTCTTTATCATCGAAAACGAGACAGTTAATGTAATAGTAATGTTAATTATTATTTGAAACACTACAGTTTACAGCGTTACAAATATGCCTGACATACATACACTTGAAGAAGACGTATCGTATCAACTTAGTAAATCGTTTACAGCACTACACCTAAGTGGGTAATTTATAGTACGAATATAGTATTGATACGCATATCAAATGATCGATGTAAACTAGGCTAATAAGATGAAAGTAATGTAGGATCTGAGATGTTATCGCTCCGACTCGAACAAAAGAACTACATCTTGCGCGGCTATAAAAGACGTTCAGTTTCTAATTATGTCCATTTCTACCAATGCAGATTAACTTTGATCTTGGTTTAACTTACTTATTATTTTTCTCTAATTTCAAGAATTAGAAAAAGATAAAAAGCAAGTTAAACTGGGATTAAAGTTAATCTACATTGATAGAAGTGGACATTAGGCGGATAGCGATTGTCAATTTTTTCATAGACCATATAGATAAGAACTGGCAATACATAGCACACCTTGTAACGTACTTCTTTCTCTAAAGTGTCCGGAAATACGGAAAGAGAAAAAGAGAGAATATTTCTCTCTCTACCTTTTCCGTACGTTATGTCTAATTTCTAACACTACAAGCAAATGTCAGTCCATATCTACGTATAAGGTCTAAGGACTTTTCCCGAATAAGCGAGTGAAACGAGGCAGTCTGTCCCGAGAGTCGCGCAAGTTCAGTTCATCTTGTATGAGCGAGCAATCTATTGTACTTCTAATGTTTTCATATATAATAAATATTACACTATTGATCCTATAACTTTTAAGAGCTTAGACGGGATTTAATACTAGAACTATCGAAGATTAATTTATACTTATTTCTACCAAAGGGATCAAAATAAAAAGAAAGAGAAAAAGGAAAAAACAAGACAAAAGGAGAAAACAAAAGAGAAAACAATTATAAAATTAATTATCTGCATATTTTACTAAAAGTCAGAGAAATTTTAGAAACTGTAATGTTTTAAAAATGAGCAATAATTATAAAAAAAGTAAAAGAAGTCATTTTGGTCCCATTAGTAGTTCTAGTATTAATGAGCAGTGGACGAGTGTAAGCTAACGTGAGTTAAGACGACGATTGGTGCAATTAAAGTAAAAACAGATTATATTAAGGATCGTTATCCTTTGCCGTTAGTCGTAGATCAATTAGACGCGCTGCAAAATGTGAAGATACGCTCTAAATCTCATTGAGTGGTTTTGCTACTAATATATAATTAAACTATCTCGCACTCATTTTAATTATATTATATTATTACATAATATATAATAAGATATAATATAATTCCAAATGCGTTCAAAATGCGTCAGGCCGAAAACATCGAGGTAAACTGTCGAGGAAAGCCGTGATGATTTTAAAAGAGTGGCTTTAGAATAATAAATTCAATGTCTATCCAAGCAAAATCGAGAAAGAGGCTTTATGTTTGTACAAATGCACTTGTCACTCCTTCAAGTGTGCAACTGGTTCATAAACGCTATCGCGTTCAATGCTATCACGCCATGATGAATTTTCTTTCGCTGACTCCTTGGAAAGAAAGTGCCCTGTTACAATCGAC
>NW_020214824.1:33408-58313 GCF_003070985.1 Temnothorax curvispinosus | reverse complement strand
TCCCGATGACGACGAAGGAAATATTTCGTCAGAAGCGGAAAATACATATCAGCGAGCTTCACTGAACGCGAATCACGTCAGTCAACGTGTTTCTGTTCAAAATGCATCAGGCTGGAAACGTCGAGGTAAACTGCCGAGGAAAGTCGTGATGATTTTAAAAGAGTGGCTTTGAAATTATAAATTCAATGCCTATCTGAGCGAAGCCGAGAAAGAGGCTTTACATTTGCAAACGCGCCTGTCATTCCTTCAAGTGTGCAACTGGTTCATAAACGCCAGGCGACGCATTCTAGTATCCTAGAAGATGCCGGTGAAAATTCTAATCTATCATATACAATATCGCGTCGTACTCGTCGCAACTCTGGCGGTCCCAATCGGCATGGTCGCCGAACATTTTTTGAACCGCTTGAGGGTGACGCATGGATCGGCGCAATATAACATAGGTATCCCGCGGATTGGTGGACGCTTCTGCATTGGCGCAGCCCTGAAGAACCTGCTGTGTACTCCCCATGAACATATCTGTCGCAAATTGAGCAGATAATCGGTTATCGTCTATTCCATGCGAGTTTAAAGAACTTAAGCTCATCAGCGCAACGGTGACACCTTTAACGTGCTCGTTGAATTTGTTGAGGATATGCCGTATGCCAGTTCTGCACCGAATACAACACTTTCATCAGTTTTTCAACTAGACCTCGCCATCTTCGTCACCTCCGTCTTCTGTTCCGTCTGTATGTTCAAGCCTGGAAGAGCCTTTAAATTAAGAAGATCTCTATCAGTATTTATTGTTATCGTTGATAATCAGAATGCAGCGATAATGATATATAAAACAAATAAAAAAAGAAATTGTTACACTTTTTAACAGCATTCATGTAAATCGCTAAACAATCGTCATTATCATTGTCACCTTATTGCTGTTAAAACTGACAAATTATTACACTTTTTAGAAATTGTAACATTTGTACAAATCGCTAAACAATTATCGTTATCATACATATATCACTGCTGTTATTAACATCACAGAATAACATCAATTATTGAACGATTAAGAATTTATCTGAATAAATATAATAGTTAATAGTTAATTAAGTAAATATAATTTTTGTCTTTCACTATTTTCTCTCTTTTTGGAAAAAAAAACTGTAAGACTCCTCCTTAGTCCTGGGTACTCGCCGCGGTCATGTAATAGCGAACTCGCCTTAGTCTGTCAGAGGCGAAAAATGGCATGCAAGGAATCTCAATGTGTCATTTCTTTGACGTCACAATGTAACATGACTGCAAGTACCCAGTACCTCTATTCTGTAACTCTTAACGGCGGTGTCGTTATCGTTATATTTGTCGTATGCACAAGTGTATTATATGGAAAAAAAGCTGCGCAACGACAATGCAACGATAACGATATTAGAGTTACAGAATAGGACTACAGGACCGCGATTCTGTAACTCGTTATGCACTATCGTTATCGTTATATCGCTCTTCGATTTTTAGAGTTTAGTACTCTCGATTTAAAGAATGAGTTTTTTCACGTGACAAACCGAGTAAAAAATATACGACGTTTGTACCGAACGGGCCTTATGAGTTTAATAATAAGGTACCATTTGGTTTATGTAATTCACCGGCTGTTCTCCAAAAATTCGTTAATAAAGTGTTTAAAGAATTATTTAGAAGCCGCGTTGTTCGTATTTACGTGGATTTGATAATACTATTTGATTATGATAGCGGGATCGATAAATTTGAACGTGTACTGGAGACGGCGAGTAGGAACATATTAATTATTAATTGTAAGAAATGTAATTTGTTACAAACGCAGGTCGATTACTGGGTTATATAATAGAAAATAGATGTATCTGTCCTTCAGAACGTAGGACCGAAGCGGTACGAAGTTGTCTGACACCCATTATTATTTGTTAAGTACAGCAATTTTTAGACTTAACTTCTGTTACTTCTGAAAATTTATTCGGTTATTCTATTATTGCAAGACCTCTTACTTCTCAAAAAGAGTTAAATTCAAATTTGAGTCGTTAGAAATAAGCGCGTTCGATAAATTAAAGATAATACTTGTAAATAAGCCTGTATTGAATTCATATAAGATAGGAACAGAAACCGAGACGCTTTATCTCATGAATATGGCGCTATTCTTTTACAACAAAGTAGCGATGACAATGCGATGCACCCCGTGTACGTTAGCAGTAAGACGACTTCGACAGAACAAAATTATCTAAGCTACGAATTAGAAGTTCTTGCTATAGTTAAAGCATTAAAAAAGTTTCGGATATATTTGCTACAAATACCATTCAATAAACTGTTATGGATTGTCGTGCTTTTACTCAGACAATGGCGAAAAAAGATCTATGTTTAAGAGTAGCGAGATGGGCGCTTATGTTAGAAGATTATAATTTTAAGCTCGAACATCGATCAGATAAGAACATGATTCACGGTGACACGCTAAGTCAAAATCTCTTGTGTTTATTGCTAGATGAGGGTGATGATGAATTAGATCTTGCGCGGCTAGATAAAAGGTGTTTGGTGGATCGCAATTACCAACTTTTCTCGAATTTTCGATATAAGCGAAGCGAGCGAGTCGAGGCAGTCTGTCTTGAGAGTCGCGCAAGTTCGATTCTTTCTGTACGAGCGAGCGATCTTTTGTACTTTCAACATTTTCATAGACCGTTTACGTTACATGCAGTTACAGTTTACATTGATCATTTGATACGCGTTTTAAAATACTATGGCCGGTATTCATAGTCCGTTCTTATTTTAAAACCGTATTTCAAGCATTTTAAATGTGTGCAAGATAGCTTAAAATTTCTTTTTGTCAATGATCTATTTAGAAATGTAAAGATGCCTATTTAAGCGTGTGAGGGGCCAGCACGAGGCTCGAAACTTGGATTATTCGTCATGAGTTTAAGAAGCAAGTTTGTCTTGCCAAATACCGGTATTCGGCACTCTGGTGAGCACAAAAAATTATGATGTTATTAAATAATATAATTACAGGTATTATAATATATTACACTACTAAATTACAACCTCATTAAATACAAACAGGATGGTGAGTGCTTTATGGTCACGAAACTCGTATAAAACGCGCCGTTACAGAATCAACGAATTATAAAGTATAAAGCTATTAGATTTATATGACCGCGGCTACCTTTTTCCTTTTAGCTCATCGAGTTCACCGGATAAAATTGCAGTAAAAATCGCTGCATTAAAATTGGCGACGTTTCCTTCTCGTAGCAGAAATTCGGCCGCAAATTTAACAGACGTATGCTTTACCTTAACAATAAACAGCAGATTATTCCATTAACATTACTATATATTAATTATACTCTTTTACTGAAATACTCAATTTATTATGGGAAATCGTTTCTCTTCTAACGCGTAGTCGATTAAAAAATCAGAATGTGCAGTTTGTGGACCTCCTAAAGATGTAGATTAAAATTTCTAAAAAATTTTATTTTTATCGATTAAAGGGAAAGAGGCGTTATAATTTTTAATTTTTATTTTTATCCAAAGCACAATTTCTTCTTAAGATTAATTATTTATGGCCCATATATCGAAATGGGAAATAACATTTTATAATTTGTTGTTATAAAAATGCACTTGTTTACTTACAATAACTTTTTTATCTGGATTCCATCCTTTGATAGCCATCGCAAGACCTGCTGTAAGTCTGCAACCTTTGATCGATGTCGGTAATATGACTGCATCAACATTTGTCATATTTTTCAAAATTTCTATATTTAAGGTGGCTTGGCCAATGATCATATTTGGATGATTGTTTCTATCTGAAACATTTTGTTGAATAATTTGATCAGTGCCGATTTGATTATATTGTACGAGATCTTGAATTTTTTCGCTGGATTTGATTTCTCGAAAATCATTTATTCCCTTTTCAATTACGGTCTGTAAAATAAAATTACATTCTATAAATTTTGAGATCCATAAAATTTTAGATTTTTGGAGTTATAAGATACGATATTCAAGTATTTATATACTTTGAACCGTCTGATTTTGACATAGCATAATAATAATACCAATTCGTAAAAGTTGAGTGAATCAATAGCCCGTTTGTTAATATGACGTAATATCATATTTTCATTGAATCTTATATTGTTGTTTATATTATTAATATTATTAGTTAATTCTAATGTCACATTTTCCGCTCTGAACCTGAGATTAAAATCTCGAAAATGGTAATCCATAGTAACTGTGTCATAAGAGACATTGTACGTCTACTTTTGTCTTTATAAGGAATTTTTAACCGGTCAAATTACTATTTTTAGTATCACTCACAATCAGTCGTAATAAATATCGTGATATCTGAATATAATAACGCGATTTTCTTGATGGCTGAATCGAGAAATGCAGTAGTTCTAATTGCCCAACTGATGATATATCTTACTTGACGCGCGAGAAGAATTCGAATCGGGAATCCGTTTGTCTCTACGTCTTGTGTATATGATAGACAATGTGCAATTACGGACTGTAAAATAAAATTACGTTTTGTAATTTTGAGATCTATAAAGGACCCCGCACAAAAACCTATGGAAATAGGTTCTCGGCGAATTTGTCTGAAACTTTGGGAAAATGTTGTTCATGTCATCCTGATCAAAAGTTTTCATGGCAACAACTCTCTTTAAAAAGCAGTATTTTAGCTCCAGGAAATCTTAAAGATGGATATTTTATCACGCGATCACAGATGATTTTACCCATTCAGCTTTCAGAATAATGATTGTGTGTGTTTGTGTGTGTATTGCATAACCCATAAAACCTAATAACCTAATGTATTGATGAATAACAGTAATAACAGTGTGAACCGTCGGCATTAGCGTTATCCAATGTGCACCGCAAGAAGGTTGCGCGTCGCGCGATCGAATTTTGCACATTATTATGGCCCTGAAAAGGACCGATTTTGTCACGGTCTTCCGTCGATTTTGTCCTCAGGTTTTATGATGGGTTATGCAATACACACACAAACACACAATTATTATTCTGAAAGCTGAATGGGTGAAATCATCTGTGATCGCGTGATAAAATATCCATCTTTGAGGTCTCCTGGAGCAAAAATTCTGCTTTAAAGAGAGTTGTTGCCATGAGAACTTTTGATCAAGATAAAATGAACAACATTTTCCCAAAGTTTCAGACAAATTCGCCTAGAACCCATTTCCATAGGTTTTTGTGCGGGGTCCTTTTTAGATTTTTATATAAGTTATAAGAATTCGACATTTAAGTATTAATATACTTTGAATCGTTCGATTTTGATTAAACTAATTTGCGTCGTCCAAATTTTTAGGATAAAATTTTCCATACGTAACGAGCTATTCCGGGAGCGTTGATGGTCAAAATACACAATAAGGTTCTGAATAGTCGAGATATTGCAAAACTGAGGTTCTTTGCTTAATTTTTAATACTTCAAAAGGCTCTTCTTGAGCAGATGTCCATTCAAAACGCGTATCATTTTTTAATAAGTTGATGGATCTGCCACAACTCATTCCAGTAACTGTAACAACTACCCCACATCTGGGGCTGATTGTTACAATTGTAGTCGCCTTATAATTGTCATTGATGCAAAACAACAAAATTAATTATACTATTTAATTAAAAAATTTATTTTTGTGTTTTATATATGTACGGCTATTAAAAAATTTTTTTGCGACTTGTATTCCATTTATTACGTGTATTAGTTCCATTAGTTACGTGTAAAAAAATTATTTAAAAAAAGCATACCAACTAGCTCTAGTTTCCCTATGTCATTGTTTTCATGTAGAAAATGAATGCGGAATACATACATAACACCTGTTTTTAGATTCTTACCTTAGCAGTGTATGTAGATTTGACAGATAATGTATCCTAGCAAGGAAATATTGTTCTAGCGTTAGCAGTATATGTAGATTTGACAGATAATGTATCTAGGCAAGGAAACATTGCTCTAGCGTTAGCAGTGTATGTAGATTTGACAGACAATGTATCTTGGCAAGGAAACATCGTTCTAGGGTGTACCAGTTAAAAAAATTAATTATTTATTATAATAGATATATTTTTAAATGGAACAAGAAAACTTTTTTTATTTGGTTTTTATTGAAATATGCATAGTGTGAAACGGTGGAATAAATTAACTATGTGGAAGACAGATGTACGTGAAAGACATATATTTAAATTGAACAAGAAAACTGCTTCTTTATTCGGTTTTTAATATGTAATTATTTATGTTTGGTTTGTACTTTTCAAAGGCTCCGGATATATCTTCGGAAACGTCTGTAGAGAGTGTCTTGCATTAATGTTATGATATCTACATTGCACTTGCGACCCTTGGTCGCTGCGGTGCGGTAACTGAGGGGTAATCCGTCAAAAAGGAACGCGCGGTCAGAGCGTCCGTCTCGGTTGTCATTTTATTACTTAAAATTCCATGGTTACGCCTTTCTTCGTCGAGGATAAAGGAACGAAGGTCTTTTACTCGGGTTACATAATTTAGGATGTGTTCTCCCGGTTTTAAGTTTATAGTGCTCAATTCTCCACGATATTGGTCTATTGTCCGGGGCGACCCGAAGGCGCCGTTTAATAGGTCTGAAAGTTGGGTTATTGTCTCGCAGATCGCAGGTCTCGTCCTCTACTGCGCATATGGCCCTCCCGCGGAGTTTAGTCAGTAGGAGACGGGTTAAGTTTCTTTCAGAGGATGGAGGAAGGATTTCTTTAGCGCGTTGGCATGCTCGTATAAATTGAGACAAAGAAATATTGCGACCGTCGAAATGAGGGACCGTTTCGAGTGCTTCTCTAAAAGATATGCGGGGCCCATAACTTTCCGTTGTCGGGTCGTGAGGGGAATATATTGCCGATGTTTGAGCCTCAAAAAAACGTGTGTGTTGACGCGGAGGGGAGATAGGCGTTACTAATCGCGGGGGTCCCAACGGAGGGTCGGAGCTAACTCCGGTTTTTTCGTATTGTTTGGACATTTCGGCGCGCTCTTCATCCAAGCCGATTTTTATTTTCTCTAATGGAGGATTCACATTGCGTCCGATGTTCGACGTACGACGATCCGACATCCAATAACGGAATTTATTATTAGAGACAAAAATTTCTTATTGGATGTCGGATCGTCGTACGTCGAACATCGGACGCAGTGTGAATCCTCCATAAATCTCTCTTGGCTTTTTCAACGGCCTTCTCTTCACGCCTAATCTTTTCCTGTATTTCAAGCAATCTTGTTTTCTCTAATTTTCGTTTGTTTTGTTTTTTTTGGAGTAACGCGAACTCATGATCTAGAGCGGCTCGGCGCTCTTTAAGGTCCTCCTCGCTCGGAGGGTCACCGGTTTTGGAACGGGTGTCCGGCATCGCGAATTTTCGTATCCCACCGCTGTCACAAAATTTATGTTACGTCCTGGGGGATCGCGGCCGCGAAGCGGTGCTCGGATCTTCCGCGGGGCTATAAAGTCGCTTTGTCGGGTCGCTGAGCCGAAGGGCTCTACCCGGGGATACCCGCAACCGGGGGTGATTCGCTATCCGGTTCTCGTTACCAAATAGTTTGATCGATTCGAACTCTTACGAGGAGGTCTGAATTATAAGGCTCCTCACGTGAGTTTAGAAGATAACGTTCGAATGTTTCCTCGACTCTTGTACACATATAGTCAGCTAAAACCTTGTTACACTCGGAGCACGTAGGGAATTCCTTTCGCGGCCCGTATTGTACAAAATGCCTGAGAACCTCTTCAAAATCTTGTCGAACGGATTGATAGCTACCGAGTTGAAAGTCCTCGCAGATAATCACGCCAGTGGTTTTATTTTGGAAAAATAAGGAAATCACGCATACACCGGTCATCAACCAAGTCTTAAGCGGGGTGGGAGGTGAGGTTACCCCCAGTGCACGGCGGTTGGCCGGATGTCTAGGACACATAGGCAAATGGATTTCCTCCGATTCGCGTTTTCGTTCAAAAGGTGCCTTTCAAATTTCGTTTAGCGGGCTCGGTACTCAGCTAACAGGCAGTCGTCGTGGAACGTTGCACGGGTTGATTTATTGCAAAAGAGAATCGAGTATACGCACACGCTGTTCGTAAGCCAGGTTCAAAGGGGGGCAGGAGGCTGGCGCATACCATACGGAGCACGTTTAAATGTGTGCATCGGGCATATGAGGGTTGCAATCTGCCCGATCTAGTGGGGATTGATCTGCGAAATGGCGATGATAGTGGGCTCTCGCTCGAGTAACTGTCGTCCCTCTTCTTTTTCCACCGAACGCGTCACGTCGAGAAATATCTCAGAACACGTGGGGCACTCCGCGAGTCTACGAAGTTCTCCGATTATAACGCAGCAAGAATCGCATTCCTCTATGGATTTGCACTTTAATAACATTGCCTTCGCTGATAAAAAAATTGCCCATAATGGAGCACATTATTTGGTCGAGTTTAGTTAATATTTCTATCGTTAACATAAAATAGAAAAAATTTTATTATAACTTTACAATGTCGCCCACTCGCAATACAGCGATTTCAACTATGCGATAATTTGACTAGTTTTGTATTTCGACACTGAGGATGGTTCTATAATGGACCGAAATGTCTGTAGATTTTTAACTCAAATATAGAATTATTAACGTCAACACTTTGTTACGGCTCTATGCTTTATATACTCCAACTGATTTTTAATCTTTTGAGCCTTTATTACTTATATTTTTATTTTTCTCTGTCCGTTACTTGAGTCTACGAAGACGACGTGACTCACGTTCAAGAAGGTTTGTCCAAACCTTTTTCCAGAATTCTGTATATACTTTCTATATGTATGTCAGTGAGTTCCACGATGAGTCTTGTGGACACATATAGTGGTCGAAGGATTTCAAGCACTTTTTCCACGTTTTCGGGGGAACGACTTGTTTTTGGCGGCCCTGCTGGTGGATCGCCTGAGATATCCTCTCTACCGTTACGAAATAGATTATACCAGTAAAGAACGTACGGTATAATCAGCCAAATCAACAAGAAACGTTTCATAACGATTAAAATGTCCACTCGAAAAACGTTAAAGTAAACGTTTATTTTCGGGTTCGGAGAATCTATAATAGATTCTCAAATGTGAAATTTGACCAGAGACAGTACATAAAGTCTTACGGCAAAAATTTGTCACTCGCTGTTCTATACATCATTGCAAGCCACATAAAAAAAAATAAATAAATAAGTAATAAATATTGAAGTGAAATGAACTTTTAGTGAAGTAAACTAATTATTTAGTCAAAGAGCTGACGACACTTTTGGCCAAGTGATTTTGTAAAATATCTTGAGTGACCAATTAATTATTATCAATATCCGATAAAAATTGAGATTTATACTATGACTTGAAAATCTGTTTTTTTTTTCTCACCTGCGTACTTCTAAACCCCCCAGGTACGGCCAGCCAGGTGTTCGGATTATCGAAAGAGAGTCGTCCACGCAGGTTAAAACGGAAAATCGTATTTTACGTATGTTTCGAAGAAACATTTGTAAAACGTTTTTGAAACGCATAGGTGCTACCTGGGTGCTTAGTCGAGCAAGATTATTTTGTTTATTTAAAAAAATATTATGCTAAAGTAAATATCGAGGAAAGTTAAGTCGGTAATTTGTGTGCATACCTTGCGTTCAATATCGTCGTAACTTCCTTTTAGCGTTAGTTTTACAATAGCGGTATCTATGTAACTCTTGGGGAGATTTAACTTGATTTCCCTGATTAGATATCGCACGCATTCGTAGATTCGTAGTGTACTGTCGCTTTTCAGAATTGTTGGCGTCTTTATGGCTGGCCATTGTTGTCACTTCACTGTATCGTATGATACAAATAATCAAAGTCACCGGACGAGAACTGAGAAGCGGGTTTTTCGTTCGTGAAGTTGATGCTTCGAACGGTGAGACTGCAATGAATTCGAGTTCGTGGGATTAGTTCCGTTTATATAATTTTGTTTACGTTATTTTGGAAAAATGCTGCGCACGCAGCTGAGTAAAATCTTGATTTTTCCCCATTTAATTTTGTGCGAGAAGTAACTTTTAAAAGATTCAAAATTTTGTTTAAAAGATAATTGTTTAAACGATATCGGTGAAATAAAGCATTCGAGTAAAATTTATGCAAAAAGGAAAAAAATTAAGTTGATTGAATTGTCCGCTGAAAAGCGGCAGGAGCAAATATAAAAATAAGAAGAAGAAGAAGAAGAGATCCATTATCTTAAGAGGAACAGCGTCAATTGTTTGTGAAGTACGTATATCTTTCCTCCATGGCCATCTCACTCGAATTTACCCTATATAGTTTAAACAAATAAAACATTTTAATGCATTTACCTTTCATGTCGCTGATCAACTCGCAATAAATCTGCTGAGCGACGTCCAGTTAACTCATTGATATAAATTTTTATCATGCAGTGAGACGTCGCAACGCAGTATAAGGAAGTGCATTCCTCGATGAATCTCTGCATCCGCATGTATCAATTCTCGCTCCAACACCTGGAGAGTGTTTAGTGTTCTTAATAAAAGTAAACTTTACGCACTTAATGTGATTAGCAATAGCTAATAATAATATAATTTTTAAACATATATCAGATCCATGTTGTTAACCTCTTGATTGGTATGAAATTGGTGGAAATAATATTGTAAAAATATAAAACAATAAGAGCTTCAAAATAGAATTACAAATAACAACGAAAAATAATTTATTTACATATTTACAAGCTTGAAAACTAAAAAAATTGATAATTAAGTTTGATTGAAAATAATTATACGGAGTAAATAATATAAAACTAAATTTAAAATATTTTTTACAAAATGGAAGGTAAGCACGAAACCTGTTCAATCCTGTTTTATCCAGTCAGGTGTCACGTTCTGTCAAAGTTAAGTTTATTTGTTTGTTTTTGGGTCAAAACATTCAAGTTATTTACCCGGGATTTAGACCAGATTGCATGATTAATCCAGTCTAAAGAGATATTGAATTTTGTATGTTTTAAACCGAGGGTCAGATTTGTTTATTAATATATTTGTGTGAAATTTTAAATTGCGCCGCTATGTGCTGAGCTAATGTGTCATTTGAGCAAGATGAAATTTTCTTGTCCTGATCCATCTCGAATGTCTCCTCGAATCTCTCTAACTCTATTAATGCTAAAAATCTGCGAAACAATGTTATGGGAACGTTGTGAAATATTTTTAACATATTGTTGCAGTCTTCAATCGCTTTTGTCGTAATCGCAATTGTGATCGATACGTAATCGATTCAACCACGGTTGTCTTCAATCGCAATGCTATGTTAATTTCGTTTGAATTTTATTAGAGTTCCTATAATAAGAGTTAAGCCAATGTGGTAAAAACCGAATGAAGAAACAATTTCCTAATTATGATTTTTGATCAGTCTTATTAAAAGATGGAGGGTGCAGGTAAAGGTAAAGATGACGCGCCCTGCTCAAAATATGCGGCAGCATATCGATTATCGTAATATAATCCTTTCTCACAATCAGTGTCGTCTGTTGCTAGTTTAATTGCTTTTGTGTAGCGACTTATGGCTTTAGACCATTGTCTGAGCATGAACTCTTTATCACCCTTCTTATTCCATTATATTATTGTTGCAGTCTTCAATCGCTTTTTTGTAATCGCCCTGCTCAAAATATGAGGCAGCTCGATTATCGTAATACAATCCCTTCTCAGTGTCGTCTGTTGCTAGTTCAATTGCTTTTGTGTAGCGACTTATGGCTTTAGACCATTGTCTGATTGTCAGTGGTTGAATCGTTGGTGGGGGCAACGCTTCCACTGGGCGTGGCATTAGTTTGAACCATGCTTCGTCTATCCTGTACATGGTAGGTAGAAGCTCGTTGCAGTCCCTTATCGTGCCGCTTTTAGTCAGTACTCGGGAGCAAGAAGTATGACGCGTTGTTATGTGAGACTGGTAGTTCGCTGTAGCAATCTTCTGTTTGTCTCACTCTGCACATGACTGGTACGCATTTTACTATGTATATGACTTCTCCGGCAGTGATGGCTGTATATCTCAGCCCGGGGGTATATTCTCGACTTCCTGGTCGAGTGAAAGGGTTGAGGTAGGATTGCGTGAGTGGAAGAGGGTTGAGCAAGTACAAGGGTTGAGCAAGTGGAAGGGTTGAGCAAGTGGAAGGGTTGAACAAGTGGAAGGGTTGCGTGAGTGGTAAGATTGCGTCATCGGTTGAGTTTCTCTCCTTATATGGTCATGCGATGGGCAGATGTTTTTCCGGAAGAGTCCGGAAGATTCGAGAGAAGTCTTAGGAGGGTTCATGTTGCCTGAGGGAGAGGATTCCGGTATTCTCTTGAGGCAGAGGTGGTGATTTCTTACTGTCGGTAAGTCGAATTTCTTACAGGGTAAAGCTTATCGTAATGACTTATATCTATCGCTTATATGTATATGCTAGAAGGAATTATTATTTCTTGTGACTATTTCTAGCGGATGTCGGTAGATTCGGCTGTGATTTCATTTTCTTCCTCGTCGGAGGTATCCTCTCCGAAAAGTTTGAGTAATGCGTATCAAGATGCTTCTCGGTAATCACACATATCTCTCTCATCTCGTCTATCCTCTTGGATCCAACGCCGGTGAGCTATATTGATAAATCCCGGTATCACGTAACTCATCCACAGCTGTAAAATTAATATATATAAAATATTATTGTATTTTTTTTTCAAAACACGCGCGCACGCACAAAAAACAAGACTCACGTGTTCCCGTGCAATGCGCACCCGCACCCACCGCTCATCCGTCACGACCTGTATATTTAGCTGCATCTGCTAAACAGAAAAAAAACATATTTAAAAAACTATATTATGTCACTATTCACTAGACACTGTCACCGTGTCTTCCGTACCGTGCCCTCTCTCGGAATAAGTACTTCTACGTACTGCACCATAATTTTTTGACACTACTGAAAACTTTCAAACGTTTGGTTTCGCGGACTCGACGAGACTGAATTCTCGGTTCTGCAACGACGGTTGCAGAACGAAGCGGGGTAAAATGTCACCAGAGAAAGAAATGGTAACAGTTTACAAACGGACAGCCCCTTCCAACGAAAAGAAATTAAAATGAAATATGTCTCGCACTACAATGGCAGGCAAAAGTTCGACGGAGCATCGACACATGTGAACGCGTTCTCTGTCGCTCGCGTCTCTTCGTTCGCGTCCTCTCTCGCTCGCGTTCCTTCGCTCGCGTTTCTTTCCTTTATAATAAATAATTGGGAGAAGGAAAGATAATTTTAGATACAGTGATATGCATTTTAATATACATTTATTTCTCATGTAATGCATCATGTACAATATTATCTGCAGCATACGCCAACAGTTCACAATCAATAATTGAATTCTTATCATAAAATTCACGCAAGATTGTAACTGCATCACATTTATCGGTTATACAATTTTGACGTAAAATGGTTACAAATTGTTTAAATTTTTCACTTACGCCATGAACATTTTGGCATAGTTGAAAATACACATTCTTGATGCAATGTTCTAATTCGAACAAGAAGAATACGGTTGACGGTTTCATGTACAAGCTGGTGGCGCACAATGTCAATTTTACAATATCTGCGTCACGTATTTTAACGAGTTCCAGATCTCGAAGTGCAAGCGATGATGGCCCTGGTGACTGCACGAGTCGCTGAATATCTGCACGTCTTTCGATGAACGTTACATGAGGATTTATCTACTACGGGATGCCAGATCCGAGACGCGGCTCTTAACTAATGTCTTGTTCCTATAGTCTAAAGGAAGTTTCAAATTTTCCGAAGGTGTGAGGGGCGGACGTAACACCTCCCCCCCTATTTTAAAATGTTGGATACTGTTCCAACATTTTGCTACTACGGTTACCATTTTACATTTATTTCCTTATTAATTATTTGTTATCGTGTAAGTACTTCCTAAGTTCACCATAGTCCATTTCTTTGACGTTGCCGCTGCTCGTACTGGGTTCTCCTTTGGCGGGGATGAATGTGGTTAGCTCAAGGGGTGGTGCTTCTGGGTCCACAGTTTCAGTGGGGGTGGGTTTCCTGCTGCTGAGGTGCAGGAGCAAGTGGGTGATGGAACTCCATACCGCTCCTAGTAGATGTATGCTCCAGTCGTAGACGGAATGGAGCGCGTATCCCCTGATAATTGAATCAATTATCAGTTTGGCTAAGTGGAAAAGAAGAATGATAGCTAGTACTCCGGCGCTGGCTGAGCCGAAAGTGATGAATCCGTTCTAGAGGCGTTGTCCGGTGCTCTCCGCGATCTTCTTTAATGATTTCTCGTCCATCAGGTTGTATAAGGAGATGGTGCCGTGGGGAATGCTGTGGCCCATTGCTCCCTGTGCCAGTGTGTTTATTATCGATGGTTTCTCGATGGAGAACATTATGTGGTTCCGGAGGCAGTCGAGGTCTTGTGTAGAGTATATGCCGTTTGTGGTAAGGCTGGAAGGATTCATGTATTTCCACTGAGGTTTGCTCAGAGGTTGAATTATGGGTGGGGGTAGTGATTCCACCGGTCGTGGCATCAATCTGAACCATGTGTCGTCGATCCGATACATGGTCGGTAAGAGTTCATTGCAATCTCTAATCATGCCACCCCTGGTCAGCACTCGGGATCTCGGGAGTAGGAAGTATGATGCGTTGTTATGAGAGACGGCCAATTCGGCGTAACAATCTTCCGTCTGTCGTACCTTACATATGACCAGCACGTACTTTATTAGATATATTACTTTTCCCGCGGTGATTGCGGTGTATCCGGATGACTTCATGATCCGGTACGCCATCTCGTCGGGGGCGATGCTGACGAAAAATAGAGCGTTCTCCAGTATCTACTTTTCCAGAGCGCATTTCTGGGTCATGATGTCCCGATATAATTGTGTTAGCTGCGTCCTCATGTGTTTCTCGACGTAGGTAAATTTGCTGTTCACGTACGAGAAGATGTCGAGTATCTATCGATATACCGGTCTGGATCTTGAATGTTCGTCCTTTTGTTTCGAGGATGAACAGCTTTGGGTGCTCCGTCTGTATTATTTTATATCCGCAGAGGTTCGTTTCTGCGGTTTTGGCTAAGGCAAAGGTGATGTCCCTTGTTGTTAAGGTATAGACGATCGGAGTCTTCTTCTGGCTTGGCTTAGGTGAGACCCGATGAGCGTTTTCTTCGTACAGCACATCGTATTTATTGAACTGACAAGTGTCAGTCGGCAGTGTTCTCCAAAATGTTATAGTCCCATTCGCATCGTAACATTCGCCCTCCATGGCTGGACATCGAGTGCCGGAAGGCAGAATGACCTTTTTCGTGGAGTGTTTCACAGGTAACTCTGGTAGTTATCTTCACCGCTTGTACGAAAACATTGTTCCAGGTGCCGAGGGGGTTGCTGTATTGCGCTCCCTCGCAACTTCCATCCATGGATAGTGATCCTGCCATAGTGATGGCTCGTGTGGTGGTAGCGTTAACTTTGATTCCGGTTATTGTTCCGCTGGTTCCTCCCAGATAGATGGTTCCGCTTCTCGTAAGTTGTTAAAAGTGACAGAGTATGGATCAGGATTTATGGACTGTCACGTTCTGTCTGTTGTTCGTCCGTTTTTTGGTCAATGCATTTAAGCAATTTACCAGGGATTTGGACAAGTCGTGTGAAAGTATATTTTACTCGAGACCGAAAAGATATCCGAGTTTATACGTTTGGTAACCAGGATCAGTTTTATCTATTTGATTATAATTAGGATTGTTACGTCGAACCCCAGGATTAGGATAGAAAAAACTGGGAAGCGAAGGAAAGGCTAACCAGTGGGGTAGGGGTAAGGAAGGACGCAACCAGATACTTGCAAATGTCGCTCGCAGGTACACGCTCTGAGGCGCGTGGCGCGAGCAGAACGCACTTTCAATGGCTCAGGAAGGGTCAACGTCCGTCTTCAAAGTTTTTATTTTTATTGCTTTGAGCAATAGTTGCCTAAATTGTTTTAGAAACGCAGCAGAAATATGAGAATTTATCTAATTAAAACAGAAAAAACATGAATTTATTATTTGCCAATTAACATTGACATTATAAACTTACCAAATTATAAAGTTTTTAGTCATTTAATTTATAATTAAAATATCGTGAGAGTAATGCGCTGCAATCACAAGACTCTTTTCTAAATGCAAAGCTGAAAATTATAAGTTATTTAATGGCAAAATTTAGTAATATAAGATTTATTTAAATCATAGTATTATGGAATTAATAATTGTTAAATTTTGCCATATTTGCATTAAATATATAAATTATTAAATTTAGCGAAATTTAGAGATTATTAATTCCATAATATTATTTAAATAAATCTTATAGCGCGCTTTAAATGAATAATTTACTTGAACATAATCTAATCTAAAACAATCACATTTCAAATAAGTGTAAAGAATAAGAGTGTAAAAAAAAAAACAGAAAATAATCGATGTAAAATTATATAGTGTTAAAAGTTTCCTGAATGTAAAAGTTCAATGCTAACCTTGTCATATTATGTTTTTTCGTCGAATAAATAGTTTGATAAAAAGTACAATACACTCACAATCAGTCGAGAAACATGAGAACAATTAATAACTTGTCTAGTTTACTTAATTAATTAATTAACTATTCGCCATATTATAAAGTGCAATGTCTTAGTTTTCGTTTAAAAGTTTGTAATTTGTTAAATCCTCGACGAACTCGTCGAGGTCCTCACGCTTACCCTCAAGATGGTGGGGGAGTCCACCCGGATGACCTTTACCTTGAGCGGGCCGCGGCCGCGCGGGTCAACAAGCTGGTGTTGATGCACTTGATTTTCATGGTTTCGGCTACAAAGAATTCGTTGTTAGAATATCTGCATGTTGCAGCATGCAATTATAGGAACAGGGCGTTAATGATAGATAATGAGGTGTCATGCGATTCGTCTCTTTTCCCCTTGTGTTCCCCCTTTTTTCCATTTACCCTTTGAGTTCGAGAGTGTAGGTACTTTTTTTTAAAGGGAGAGAAGGATAGGCGCGTTCCGGTTCTACATTATTTTTTGTGTCCTGCTGTAGTTCGGAGGGTCTCATCTCGTAGTATTCTTTTCTGTCCGAGACCGGAGCGTTGGGATTCTTGGTTTCGGCTCTCCTTTTTTCTAGATGCAATAAAAGTTGTGTCATCGAGTCCCATAATGCCCCTATCAGGTATACCGACCAGCCGTATACTTTGTGCAGAGTATATCCGTGTACGAGTGTATCCAGTATTAGTTTAACGACTCTTATACACATGTATAGTCTAAGCATTCCGGCGCTGATATTGCCGAAAATTAGAAATTGATTCCAAAATTCAGCCAAGCGAAGAGTGCAACCTTTTCTAATGAGGCTTATTGATAAGATTGGAAATTGACCCTCCGTATAACGTGGATGGTTGCCCCATTACTCCTCTCGCTATGGTGTTAAGAACAGCAGGTCGCTTGGCGGGAAACATTATGTGATCCTTAAGTTCTTTCAAATCATTCTGTGAGTATATACCGCTAGTAGCAAGTGCTCCAGGATTGGTATATCTCCATACAGGTTTAGTTAGAGGCTTTATAATAGTCGGTGCAAATGTTTCTATCGGTCTTGGCATAAGTTTATACCAAGAATCTCCTAAGAGATACATGGGAGAAGCAAAAGAGTTGCAAGCAACTTGCGTTCCTTGTCGTAATAATACATGTGTTTGCGGAGTTAGAAGGTATGTTTGATTGCTTCGTAATACCGAAAATTGATCATAGCAGTTTTGAGTTTGAGTTAATCTTACTTTCACTGGAACGCATTTTATTATATGAATTACTTCTCCTGCCAAGAGTGCCATGTATCCTGGTCCTTTCATAAAATGATAGGCAAAAATATCGGGAGATCGTGCGGCTATGGCTAAAGCATTCTGCAGTAGCCGTAATTCGAGGTTGCATTGTTGTAATAGGATATTTCTATATAGTTGATTAATTTGAGTAAGGATATGCTTTTCCACATAGACGAATTTTGAATTCATATATGTAAAAATGTCGAGGTTAGCTATATTCGACCGGATCTTTTAAAGATCGCGACGTCAGGTGATGTTTCGAAAATTATTAATTTTATCTTTTTGTTTTTTACTTTATTTATATTTATTTATATAAAATGTCTTCGCAGCTTTTCGGTGCGTGCTAGGGCAGAGTTCCAAACCAATATAAATAAAGTAATAATTTAATATATCTTTAAGTAAAGATTTGAGATTAACGAGGGTAATTAACTTGCAATTGTTTTTAAAACAAATAACAAGAATATATTTTGTACTCGAAGTACAGGATTACAGGGATAACGCCCCGATTGCATCATCTCGCTTCACTCGCGATTTTCGTATAAGGAACGAAATTTATGTCACGTTCTGTCAAAATTAAGTTAATTCGTCCGTTTTTGGGTCAAAACATTTAAGTAATTTATCTGGGATTTGGACAACGTTGCGTGATTAATCCAGTCCGAAGAGATATCTAATTTTGTATGTTTTAGAACAAGGGTCAGATTTGTTAATTAAATTAAAATTTGGAAAATCTACTATTAAATCCAAAGGGGTTAATTTATATGGAATAAAGGTTTGAGTTTTGTTACCTCGAATTTCAGTTTTTAATTTCTTTAATTTGAGAAATGGAAAAGGATCTTGATTTAGTTGTATAGTGTGTTTAATTTGATATTTAATTCTTTTAAGTTGGAATCTTTTGCCCTTTTTTCTGGGCATGAATGAAGATTTAAAAAAAATTGTCGGTTAACAAGACGCGTGGTGCTCCCCAACGGAAAATAACGAGGTCTTCGATAGCAGTAGATAAAGGAAGACAGTTCGAATCACCATACTTACCCCATCGGCGGGATATGTAATTTCGATTATGCGATCTTGCGCGCGAACCATTTTAATAATAACTTCTTTCGGTCAGTTGTCCGAACGCGTTTGCTTTCGCAGATTCAACAAGACTGCCGCAGATTCGCTGCGCAGATTCAATAAGACTGCCATCCCTCGGAATAAGTACTTCTATGTACTGTACCATAATTGTTCAACACTACTAAAAACTTTCAAACGTTTGCTTTCGCAGACTCGACGAGACTGAATTCTACGACAGTTGCAGAACGAAGCGGGGTAAAAAAAGAGAAACAATAAAACGCCGAAAAAGAAAGTTGGCCTGGGAGTCTCTCGGAGATCCTCGCT
This sequence comes from Temnothorax curvispinosus, assembly GCF_003070985.1. Lineage (NCBI taxonomy): Eukaryota > Metazoa > Arthropoda > Insecta > Hymenoptera > Formicidae > Temnothorax > Temnothorax curvispinosus. The sequence continues at coordinate 39,203 of NW_020214824.1, read as the reverse complement.
GTGCATGTCTAGGGTTAACCGCCGCAATGTTCTCTTCAGACATGTCTTTTAGGGCAATTTATTGAGGTTTTTTGGTGAATATGTGGGTCACAGGTTCACTGGGTCACGTTTTTGCGGCACCATTCGATTATGACGTCGCGCGTTATTTCTTTCTTTCCTTCTTTTTTTTTGAAAAGGGCTGAAAGTAATAAAATCAAGCCCGTTTTCTCGTTCGCGTTCTCTTTCTCGCACGCAGTCTCTCTCGCTCTCATCACCCGTTTGCGTTCTCTCTTTTTCGCGCGCGTCTTCTCGTTGATGTTCTCTTTTCCTCGCGCGGTCTTTCTCGCTCCCATCACCCGTTCGCGTTCTCTCTTATACATGGAATTACAAAAATTATTTATTCATAAAAATTTTACAATTTTGAGGATTACCACACCTCTTCCTCTTCAATGTCAAATTCATTTTTCATATTAAATAATCTTTGTAATCCGAAGATGTCCTCGTCTCCCGAAACGTCCCAGATTTCTTCATTGTTGTCAAAATTTACTTTTCTGAACCAGCGTACCAAACGCTGGTGATGTATATTAATAAATCCACGAATGCGGATTTCATCCATATATATAAAATGCTGAAAAAAATTTGAAAAAGTTAAAAAAATTTCAAATCTATGCTTGCTCTTGCTTGCACTGTCGATGACTCAGGGAGGGTCAACGTCCTTAGCGACGGTAGGACGCCTTCCGTGAGCGGTGCGATCGTCGGTCTTCTTTCGAGTCAGAGAATTCAATCCCTTTAACTCAGAATCGGACCTCGTGCGATTTCGAGAGGTGGAAGAGTAGGGTTAGAGGTTTTTAAGTTATAAATCTCAATGCAGTTTGAAATTAACATTTAACATAAGCTAAACATTTTATTACAATAAAATATTCTATTACAATAATATAATAAGAATTAAGCAGATAAACTGAATACATTTATAAGTGTGAATGTCGGATATGAGTGTAACGTGTGTGGATTCTTCTCGGGTGGTACATAAGTGCGGAGGTGATCGGGCAGGATTTTTAAGGGAAAACCTATGTGGAAATGGCCATCCTGCCCGCTATTATTACAATTATTTAAGGAATGAAGTTACATAAATTTAGCTAATGTAAGAGTGCGTGTGGTGTGTGTTAAACTAAAATTACAAAACAAAATATATGGAGATGTTTGCGGGGTGAGACAAGAATTTATGAATGGAAAAATAGAGATACTGCCATTGAAATAAAATTAAACTAATTGTAGGGGTGCGGTGTGTGTATTAAAACAAATAATTAGTCAAGAGTAATCATCTCGGGAACGACTACTTCCTCGAGATCGAGAGTCGAGGCGGTCGAGAAGGTCGGGGACGGACTTCGGGAAGAGGAGGGGGAATCGGGAGATTCTAACAAAAAGGCGGGATCGGGGTTGACGGGGACTACGCGAAAAGGGGCCACGCGACAAACAGTGCGAGAAGGTGCAGCAACAGGGCGAGAAGGTAGGACAACAGGGCGAGAAGGTGCGACAACGGGGCGATTCTCCTGTGACGAACAGGGTTTCTCCGTAAAAGCTGGTAGAGGCGGTGCAATGGGGAGTCGCGGAGGACCTGCGTTGACTGATTCCTGAGGGAAGTCAAGCTCCCTTCGCGCCTGCTTGTTCCGACGATTTCTTATATGTCTCGCGGCGGTTCGCGACCTCTTGGGGGTGGGACTACCCGAATCCACTACAGATTAGTGGATTGTTAATACTTAAGCCCACTAACTGCGGGGAAGTCACCTCGGGTTTTAAAGATTAGAGAGACAAAAGCAATACTTCGAGTCCACCAATAAATCGGCCCAATCCGAGAATAACAGAAGAGATTATTCCGAATCTACCGATGAATTGGCTAATCCGGGAATAATAGAGATTATTCTCCGAATCTGCCGATGAATCGGCTAATCCGGGAATAATAGAGGTTATTCCGAATCTGCCGATGAATCGGCTAATCCGGGAATAATAGAGATTACTCCGAATCTGTCGATGAATCGGCTAATCCGGGAATAATAGAGATTATTCCGAATCTGCCGATGAATCGGCTAATCCGGGAATAATAGTGAAGATTACTCCGAATCCACTGATAACTCAGCTAATTCAGAATAGTGAAGAGAAGTGGAGGGAAGTTGGAAGGATTAAAGTTTAATGTTTAACCGAGAGACTTCCCGCACACGAGAATATATAAAGAAAAGGAACCGACATGTATGTATATACATATACATATATGTGCACAGGACTTACTACTTGATGAGTTCTTGGAATTCTCCTCAAAATGGACGTGGGTCTCGTCGGTGGGTAAGTCGGTGGGTGACTGATGTTTTGTCGGATCTCTCGCACTGACTCTAAACGTAGAATCGTGACTCGAAACGAATGGGACCACGATTATAATACCGAACAATAGACGCAACAATATGTAGACTGAGCGAATTTTTCTGCCAGCGAGTCCTGTGATGTCGCGATTTATATAGAAAGGTTCGAAGGATGGAAGGGGTGGATTTCGTGTGAGATGTGTCTGGTTTTCGTTTAAAGAATTTTTGGTGGGATGTTTTTAATTATTATTTAAGAGATTTCTTATTGGGCGAGATGTTTCTCACCCAAGAGGTAGATTTTAAGTTTTCGCCTATCCTAGAAAGCTAGAGACGGTTATCGATTTTTCTGGTTTTCCATTGGTGAGCCCCCTCGTAAGGCCCCCCACTGTCTTATTGGGGGTGTAACCCATCGGTTCTTCCAGTGACGCATTTGTTTTTCGGCTATCGCCGATTTCTCTTTTATTAGGTTTCCTCATTTATCTCGCAACCCTGTTTTTATATCGACAGACGATGCATACTTCTCAATCTTAATAGTAGGTACAAGGCAAACAGAACTTCCCCCACGTGTATTTACAGTCCTAGGCTTTGTCTCTGTTTGTCGGAAACATCGTACGAGCAATTTTAGAAAGCTCGCTCGATGCAATAAAGATCTTCATCAACTCTGTCTGGGATTCAGGCCCTTTTGGCGCGTCGTGTCGCCGGGTTTATAGTTATGGGCCAGACAAGGTTGATAGACAAAATCCGATCACATATGCCCCGTCTGTCAATACTTTACTCTGGAAGATCGCTTTGTTGCTTAGGCAAATAGCTATTATAGTTGTATAAAAGAAAGGAATGTAAGGAGATCAAAGCTCACTCGCTGATCGATAACCGTCCGTGCTCAGTTTATTATTTTACCTTAAGGGATATCTTAAGTGCTTAAGAATTTTCGCGAAAAAGGGAAATCGTGAAATCCGCAGGACGTAACACAACAGTAGAATTGTGATCGATTTTCTCTCTCACAATGTCTCTATGTAATTGTGATCGACATACATAATCGGTTCAACCGGATTAAAATCAATCGCAACGGTGACAAGATCGTATGTATTGGAGTGTTAAGGCTAATCAACTTTTTTTTTAATTGAAATTTGAGGTGTCAATCTGTGTTTTTATTTAAGAATCACAAACTGACACGTTTATTTACTGTTCATTTGGAAGTGTCTCCCTGTGCGATTTTCCAAGAGAGGAGCAATAACAGTTAACAATATCTAATGCTGTCGCAGACATACAAAAATTCTCTTGGAACTGTTTCCAGGGAGTCAGGTTGACATTGCAGTTTACTTTATACATATATTTACAACTTAGTTCTGGTAGACTAGAGATACTCGATATCTAGTTTATTGATTATTTATTTAGTGATTTATTTCGAAGATTTCTAGACACAATGTGCTGTCGAACGCTTCGAAAGTTTTATACATATGTATTTGCACTTTAGCTGGCCTATTGAATTGACTTATATAAATGATGATAGTCAATTCAAATTTTTAAATGATTGATTTCCTGCCTTGGCTCGGCTGATATCAGGATTCTGACCGCCCTCGAGGAGGATCCGAGCGTCGACCGGTGGATCAGCAAGAGGTTGCCCACGCCCTCTATGGAAAACTGCCTGAGGTCTTTCAGCTTGACGTCGCGCTATTGCCTCTAAAAGCGCGATTCAGCCAACTCGGCGAGGGGCTTCGGCTGGAGGTTCAGGTGGGCCCGGCCGCCGAAGAGCCCTTTTAGTCCAGTCAAATTAGCAAAAATAGAAAAAATAACCGGTAAAAAGCTATAAATTGGTGGAGACCTTTATCTTAGCATACTATTAAACATACTAAAAGTCCGGATCTCTATCTGCAGGGCTCGATCCGCCATCTTGAAAAAAGTGCTCCAATTCAGTTTTTCCCTCATATCTCGGTAATCGTTAATCCTATTGTAATGAAGGTTATTATAAAAAATGAAGCTTATTAAATTCTCTATAAAAAAGATCTAATACATTTTTTTTCATATCTTTAATAGTTTTTCTGTAATACACTGTTGAATATATATGAATATTTGTATTTTGTCTCACGCTGTCATAAAAATCACACTCTCGGTGTAGAATTTGTAAGAAAAAATATGTTACGTCCAACCCCGGGATTAGGATATGAAGATCTGGGAAGCAAGGGAAAGGCTAGCCAGAGGAGTCGGGGGAAGGGAGGATGCAGCTAGATACTTACAAATGTTGCTCGCAGGTACGCGCTCTGAGACGCGTGGCGCGAGCCGAATGCACTTTTATGACTTAGAAAGGGTCAACGTCCGTAAAGACGTTAGGACGCCTTTCGTGAGCGATGCGATCGTCGGTCCTTTTTCGAGTCAGAGAATTTAATCCCTTTAACTCAGGATCGGACCTCGTGCAATTTCGAGAGGTGGATGGTACTGAGGATGAGGTCTCAATTAAATGAAAGAAACATTTGAGTTTATCTTAGAAATAAATAGAACATTTATTACAAATTAACATAGAATTTACTAATGACATTGAGTAAAGGAAATCAGGCAATCGTACAAATAATAAATAAATCCAGATGAAGGGTAAATGTATTACATTGTAGGTGTAACATGTGTGTGTATTTCTCGCGGGTTTACATAGGTGCGGGGGTGATCGGGCAAGATCTTTAAGGAAAAACTTATTTGAAAATGAACATCTTGCCCGCTATTATTACAATCGGAATCAGTAGTGAGATTACATGAATTTAGTGAAGTGTTGTGTATGTGTGTAAATTAATTTAAATCGGGCTTAAAATTAAAGTATATGTAAATTATGAAGTTAAAACATATGAGAATTAAAAATTAAAATTTATTCTATATTTATTAATCTAAGATTACGATCTCTGGATCGCCTACTTTCTCGAGATCGAGAGTCGAGGCGGTCGAAGAGGTTGGGGACGGACTTCGGGAAGAGGAGCCGGGAGGTTCTAGGAAGCGGGCTGGATCGGGGTTGACGGGGATCACGCGAGGAGGGACCACGCGAAACGGAGCCACGCGGCAAATAGGGCGATGTTCGACAATTGGGCGAAAGGGTAGGACGACTGGGCGATAGGGCAGGATGTTAGCGGGACGATTCTGGTTCGAACAACCGGGTTCTTCCGTAAAAGCTGGTAGGGGCGGTGGGATGGCGAGTCGCGGAGGACCGGCGTTGAGTTGCTCCCGCCGCGGGGGAGTTCGACCTCCCGTCGCGTCCGCTTGTTCTGGCGATTTCTTTGTCGCCTGATCGTGCGGAGATTCGGTCCTTGAGGGGCTAGGATTTTCGGGTCCACTAAAATTATTTACTTATTTAGTCGATCTCTCTCGGACCCGGTCGGAAGCGAACAAAAGGAAATCGTCGAGCTTAAAGGAGGGGGGAAGAGGTCAGTGGACAGGCTGGGTCCACGACAACGACGAGACGCCGGGAGCCAAGTCAGGCCTACCACA
>NW_020214824.1:29376-33398 GCF_003070985.1 Temnothorax curvispinosus | reverse complement strand
ACGAGCATAAGCTCAGGGAGGTCAGTGGACCAGCTGAGTCCACGACAGCGACGAGACGCCGGGAGGCAAGTCAGGCCCACGACAACGCCAACGACCGCTGGGAACCTGATGCCTACACTGACCGACCCCCAAATATATAATAAGCTTCCGGGGGTCCGACAATCGATAAACCGTTTAAGAAGGGGGGGGGCGATAACGCAGAAAAAGAAGGATCAAGAAAATTACGGGACTTACTACTTGATGACTTGAGTTCAAACGAGTGGCCTTCTCTCAGAATGGACGTCGGACTCGTCGGTGGGTGAGTCGGAGGCGACTGATGGTCCGTCGGATCTGTTGCACTGACTCTAAACGTGGAGTCGAGACTCGAAACGAATGAGATTCAGATTATAACCGAGCAATGCAGACTTGAACTGAGAAAATTTCTCTGAGGCCGAGTCCTGCGACGTCGCGATTTAAATAGGAAGGTTCGAAGGATGGAAGGGGTGGATTTTGTGTGGGATGTGTCTGGTTTTCGTTTAAAGGATTTCTGGTTGGCGGGATGTTTTTAATTATTATTTAGGAAAATTCTTATTGGCCGAGATGTTTCTTGCCCAAGGGGTAGATTTTGAGTTTACGCCTATCCTAGAAAGCTAGAGACGGTTATCGATTTTTCCGGTTTTTTATTGGTGAGCCCCCTCTTAAGGCCCCACTGTCTTATTGGGGGTGTAACCCATCGGTTCTTTCCAGTGACGCATTCGTTTTTCGGCTATCGCCGATTTCTCTTTTATTGGGGTTCCTTACTTATCTCGCGACCCTGTTTTTATATCGACAGACGATGCATACTTCTCAATCTTAATGGTAGGTACAAGGCAAACAGAACTTCCGCCACGTGTATTTACAATCACGTCCTAGGCCTTGTCTCTGTTTGTCGAAAACATCGCACGAGCAATTTTTAGAAAGCTCGCTCGATGCAATAAAGATCTTCATCAACTCTGTCTGGGATTCAGGCCCTTTTAGCGCGTCGTGTCGCCGGGTTTATAGTTATGGGCTAGACAAGGTTGATAGGAAAAATCCCATTACGTATATGCCCCGTCTGTCAATATTTTACTCCGGAGGGTCGCTTCGTCGCCTAGGCAAATAGCTATTTTAGTTGTATAAAAAAAAAAGAAATGCGAGATCTAACCTCGCCCCGATCGACAACCGTCCGTACTCGGCTTGTTTATCCTAATATTAGGGCTATCTTAGGTGTATAAGAATTCTCGCGAAAAAGGGATATCGTGGAGTCCGCTGGACGTAACACTATCAATATCACATCGTCGCCCCTCTCGGCTTCGTGGAGAAACCTTGCCGAGAAAATCTATTTTCTAAACTAGGATGCAGTGTATATTATAGAATTTGTCAGATTCGCAAGCTCAAACACCTATATTCCTGTTTTTCCGATGGCGGGGGTGGTCGAGTGAAAGGGTTGAATGAGTGGAAGGGTTGAGTTGCGTTATCGGCTCTGTCTTCGATTTCTCTCCTTATATGGTCATGTCTTGGGTTTTCTTTTGCCTGAGTGGAAGGGTTGAGTTGCGTCATCGGCTCTGTCTTCGATTTCTCTCCTTATATGGTCATGTGATGGCCGAAACGCTTTTCCGGAAGGGTCCGGAAGGTTCGAGAAGGATCTTAACGGGAGGTCGTGTTGCTTGAGGGAAGGGGTTTTGGCGCTTCTTTGAGCGAAGATGGTGATACATTGAATTCTTACAGGGTAAATTTAACTTAGGCTTATGTTTATCGCTTAAATGCTAAAAGAAGTTGTTGTTTCTGTAATTGTTTCCTAGTGATTGTCGGAGGTTTTTTGCCTTCTGATAGTAGAGTTACCGTTGGTGGTTTCCACTACTGGTAAATGGTAACCTTGCTGATGGTAACTCTATTGTCGGTAAGTCGTACTAAAATGGTAACTTTGCTGATGGTAACTCTACTGTCGGTAAGTTATACTAAAATGGTAACCTTATTGATGGTAACTCTGTCATCGGTAAGTCGTACTAAAGTGGTAACTTTACTAATGGTAAGTCTTACTGATGATAAGTGGTTTTGGTATTCTTAACTACGGTCACTCTTATAACTAAGGTTTTCAAATTTTCCGGGTGTACGAGGGGTGGACGTAACACTATTCGAATTCTGGTTGTTAAATTTTTGATTATTCAAATTCTGAGCACCCGAGAACGATGGCTGTCTACGGTTATTATTATTATAGTTACTGTTGTTGTTAACATTATTTCGCGAATAACCGGATCCATTTTAATTTTCGTTATTTTCTCGGGGTTTATTGACCAGCATTTATCTGCTGTGTGCTCTTTTTTATGACAGTACTGACAAACAACGGTCTCGGCTTCTATACGACGCGTCGAGGCCTTCTTTTCGGCGGGCGCGCTTTTCACGAGCATAATGCGTCTTATCATGTTTATAGTTTCTAATTCCTTTTCGGCTTCTATCGCGGCTCTCGATTTTCTTGAACGTACCTTCATTTGATATTACAATTTCTTTATTTAATCCGCGTAAGAAACTCATTTTTAAATGCTTCTCGATTGAATTTCGGAATTCGGCACTTACTAATCCTGTTTCTCTTTTCTGAGCATCGAGTGTACGCTTCCCTAATTCTCGGACGCGATTTGCATATGTAACTACTTTTTCGTCTTTCTTTTGGCATAAGTAAGCTAATCGTCCTTGGGCTTCATAAACTGTTCTTCTAGGACCGTATTTTGTCCTTAAAAATTCTACCAATTCTTGCATGCTGTTAAATGTTTTATGCGCGTCACTCTTTAATTTATTACAGCGCGAATCAGGTTTATTTCTTGTGACGGTATGATCATGCTGAGTGTTTCCTCGCAACCCTCGACAAAATATACAAACGGATTATGTCCTCCATCATAATTCGGCACTGCCTCTAAGGCATCTTTAATTGAAAAATGTAAATAGTTACCTATTTGCCTATTTGCCTAGTTACCTATTGTCCCTTCGTTAATTACCATTCCTGGATTTTGTGGTCGATTAGGTGTGGTCGATTGATTTACTGTCTGCTGTTGCAGAGCTTGTTTGGTATGAGCTATGGACTTCCGCAGCTCGTTGATTTCCGCATTTGCTTCTTCATTTCTTCCATCCGCTTGATGTCCGTGTGCGACATCATGATTTTCGTTTTTCACTTGTATTATTTTTTCACACAACTTTTATTATCCCACCGCTGTCACCAAATTTATGTCACGTTCTGTCTGTTGTTCGTCCGTTTTTTAGTCAAATGCATTTAAGCAATTTTCCAGGGATTTGGACAAGTCGTGTGAAGGTTACTATTACTATTATTATTATTATTATTATTCGGGACCGAAAAGATATCTGAGTTTATATGTTGCGTAACGAGGATCACTTTTGTCTATCTGATTATAATTAGGATAATCAATGTCGAAATCGACAGAAATAGGTTTGAATGGAGGTGCATTTTCTAATTGTTGCAATTGCTGGAAGAGGAGAAGAGGATCTCAATTAGAAGTAGCAGCTTGCTTGATTTGATACCTAATTTGTTTGATTTGAACTCGTCTAACCCCCTTTTTCGGCATTCAGTCCGCGTTCTCGAAAATGAATTTTAAGCTCGCCACCTTTCGTCAGCGCTCAAAGCTAATCCGCCACACTCTTCGTCAGCGTAAAGGCCAAATTCACTTTCGGGAATTAATAACGATTGTTGCAATTTCTAAGAATCAACCCTGTAATCGCCATGTTTTTCGGCAGCGAAAATATCAGTTTGCCACACTCTTTGTCAGCGCCCAGGACAGATCGCCACGCTCTTTGTCAGCGAAAACTGCGAGTCGAATCTCAGAAGTAATTGATTAAGAATTTTAATACGAGGTCAGATCCCAGATTTCAAGCTTATTCTCTTCTTCAAACTTATCTTATCTTTATTATTAAGATCTTAATACAAACTGAGTTGTGCGTGAAGCGCGGTCTTAAAGTATAATAGTACAGGGATTAAGTCCAAGAATCGGACGCAAATGTTCGGACTTGAACGTACAGTC
>NW_020214824.1:19078-24376 GCF_003070985.1 Temnothorax curvispinosus | reverse complement strand
TACTTGAATTAAGTAAAAATATCTAATTCTAAATAAATATGTGATTATATTAAGTAAATATGTTGTTAGGAATATTCAAGTAAGGCTTTTTAAATATAAAAAAATTTTTTTTTCAGTGTGATAGGGCAGTCCGTAGACTATTTAAATAACAAAAAGACCCGAGCAACAAATTCCTTTACTTAGTTTATAGCCATTGAAGTCGCAGATAACGGTCGACGCGGAGATAAATAATTTGTTTATTTGCAGTTACACAGTAAAAAATCGTGCGTCTAAATGTTAAAATTTTCTTGTGTTACCAAGATTTGACTATTATTTCAATGTAAACTTAACATACAACAGCTATGTTATTATTTTCGTAACATTTTTATGTGTTATATTAATGTCAACGTGATAACTTAACACTTGTCTTTATGTATGTCATTTAGAAATTGAATATTATTTTGAGTTCTTTTAACATAATTATTTCAAAAAATCAACACGCCTTAAAGTTATTTTAACATAAACAAAAGTTAAAGTAAATCTTCAAATAATCGTAAACTTTGACATACAAAATAATCAAATTTACTACAATAAAATGTTCAAAACAACATTTCTCTTAAGTTGAAATAACTATCGTTTATTCAAATATGTTATATCGACATTTTTACAAGTTATTTTAACATTATACTTAAAGTTAAAAGAACAAATAAATGTAAAATATAGTCAATAAACTAACATTTTTAATTTGTCAACAAGTAACACACGATGAATGAGTTATTTTAACTCAAAATTTAGAGTGGACTTTCTGGGACATTTGAAAAATGTTACGATTAACATTTTATTTTTTACTGTGTAGGGGCGAGCAACAAAATCGTAAGTTGCATATTCTGATAGGGCACGGTCCATAGAATATTTTAAGACAAAAAAGAGCTAAGCAACAAGTTCTTTTACTTAGTTTTTAGCCATCGAAGTCGTAGATAACGGTCGAAGATGCAGTATTTATTAGTGGCATTGTTTATAGAACCTTATATTTCGATAATAATAAGAGAAATAGGATCGTAACGGTATACGAACAATTAGAATCAAAAGCCATGCGATCCGAGCTTAGGTCTTTGACAGCCTTATATTAGTTATATTTCGAAAATTTGTTTACGCTATCTTATAGCAACAAATTTTGGTGTATTGTTTTTTTGAATTTGAGCACTCTATATGTGTTTTTTAGTATGTGGTGGGGCTAGAATCTGTGTCAAGCTGACCCCTCCCCATGCGAAAAAATATATATAGAGTGCTCAAATCGAATAAACGTTTATACCAGAATTTGTTACTATATTGTTGCTTTAAGATAACGTAAAAACATTTTGGAAACGTTGTTTAAGATGTAGTCAATATATAGTGCTGTCAAGCAAATTTAATGGTACACATTTAAAGAGCGTTCCTTCAGGTACAAAATTGCTTAAGGAAATTTTGTTGTACGTCGCTTAGTTTTGCCTCTAGGAAAGGAAAAGTGAGGCGAAGACAAATTTTCAAATTGAAAAATACTGGAGTAAACTCGACACAATTTTTTCAAAAACAATTTTCAACAATTAATTAAAATTTTCGAGCAAATTTAATGGTACATTTAAAGAGCGTTTCTTCAGGTACAAAATTACTTAAAGAAATTTTGCTGTACGTCGCTTAGTTTTGCCCAAAAGCTCGATGAAAGAGTAGACCATTTTCGAGAGATCAGAAAAATTACTTTTCACTATCAAAAACGCTTATGTCGCGTTAAAAATTACACTATAATTCAGAATGTTACCAAATTCCGTTGATAATACTGGCACATAAAGACGCATTTACAGTAGGAAAAGTAAGTTTCTACGATAGATTTAAATTGGCAAAAAGCCTAGTGTCAAGTTTACCCCGGTGTCGAGTTAGCCCCGGTCTCCCCTACGTATTTTCTAAAAAAACGTTATATTTAAAAAATGTTTTCACGCTATCTTGCAGCAACAAAAAAGCAACAAATTCTGGTGTTTGTTCAATTCTGGGTTCTGGTTTAATTTGTTTTTTAGATTTGAGCACTCTATATAGGTTTTTTATTATGACGACAAGCTGCCCCCCCCCCCCATTTCGATTGCCGTTTCCTGCTAAACGGCTTGAGCAACAAAATCCGGACTAGAGCAACAAATTAGCACATAAATAGCACTAAATTTTTTAATAGGTAAGGATTTTTTTGCAATAGTGGGGGGTTAACTTGATAGAGGTGGTATTGGCGTATAATAATGGGCAGTACGCGGCAGTGTTCATATATGCATGGCATTGCCTTAATTTTATATTATTTATATATAGGATTGACGGCATTGTATTGACTAAGCATTGTCGGCAGTGTACGAAAATGTCGGCAGTGTTTTACAGCAATGCCAAAAATCGGCATTGGTGTACAAAATTTTGGGTTGTAAATTTCCCCTCGATAAAGTCATTTAAAAGTCATGTTGTTATACAACGTTACATTTTTCATGCATTGTATTCAAGCATTTAAACATTTAAATATTTTAGCATTTACTGCTACGTCAACAAATATTTCTCTTTTTCTTTTGAATGTATTCAAGATTATTTTCCAGATAAGTTTTATAAAACGTTTTTACTTTTTTTATAATTTTTATTACTCTTAATTTTTTAAGAATAATACTTTGTGTTATATTTTATTTTCAGTGAGAAGTATTTGTTTCCCACCTAGGCTGTTAACATTGCTTATGACATGTTTTGTGTACAACATATACAAATGTTTTACGATACTGTATAAGATTATATCTTATACATAGATGGATCTACGACATAATGATATAGAGAAAAAGCTAAATGGCGCGCGCGTAGCGCGCGCTTGTAATGTTCTAGTAATATAAAATTTCCGTATATACGTGTAGCAGTGTCCACCTCTGAATTTAAATCCGATGTGTCTTCGGCCTTTTTTGTCTTCAATCTTGCCGTATTATAGTCATCTAAAATTATGCAAATAAATGTTTACATTATAACAAACAGTAGCTATATATGCATAAGATATGCATAAGAAAGAAAAGCGACTCACCGTTCGATCCGTCCGTCGTCTCCTGGTGAAGTCCGACGATTCTCGTTCTGTCTCGTGGCTGCTTATAATTATATTACTTTGAAACATCGCTTGCTCGTGACACAAATTGTACCAGCTTCTACCGCGTCTGCCTTATCGTGGATCACAACAACCAAAAACGAAAAAGTGCATCATCCGCAGAAGTGCATCCGGTAGCCAAACATTAACTTCTCATAAATTTTGCGGTGTTCATTGGCTGTGTGTTCCGTACTGTTAACATCGCGGAACTTTTCTTGACGCAGGTTTGATCGACGCCGGACGGCCGGACTGGAACGTTTTGATCTAGAAACGTCATGCAGGCTCCTCAGCAACCTCGGCGAGCTTAGGCTTTTCAGCCTTCCTCTGATATTTTGTACCTTTTTCTGCTACGGTGGATATCTTAAATGTCAGATTAGTAGAAAACTATTTCCGAAAAGATAGCCGAAAAGATGGGTAGGGATCGCCCATAGTTTTTTCGTTCACACCTCGGAAATCTAATACTACTCTTCAACGTTTTTTTTTTTTTGAGTCTTTTTTTTGGCCTATCCAAATGGGTGTATTGTAAGGTGACTGAGAAGGTTTTATAATCCCTGCCTCGAGCAGTTTTTTTATCTGTTTATTCATTTCCTTTTTGTGGACTTGTGGACATCTATATTGTCGAGTATTTATAGGTCGATCATCTGTTGTTGGTATTTGATGTCGCAATACATGAGTTGCTGTTAATTTTTCTTCGGGGATGTGAAATCGATCTTGACTATTACTTATGAGTTTCATAACGCTTTTTCTTTCTTCATTATTTAAATGCTTTAGTCGTAGCAATTTCGTAATCTCCGTAAGCCTATCTTTCTTAGGTTCTCCGGATGATACAAAACATTCACGTGAAATAACATCATTAGTTGGTGCTTCTGATATTAGCTGATGTTGAGTATCAGCTGAACCTGACTTTTTAAATTATATGTGATAATGATTGATGAGGTAAATTACGAGTATATTGTAAATTATGAGTATAGTGAGTATATTGTGGATCCACCAAATGGAATCACCCACTCACTATTAAAACTGCACGAGATCCTCGAAAGTTACTATTATTATTACTATTGCTATTGAACACAATATGGTGTTGAATACTGTATATAGTGAATATTTTGAAAAATGGAACAAGGAAACTTTTTCACTCGATTTTTATGCATAGAAGTAGTGTTACACGAATACAAAGTGGTGGTAAAGTTCAAACGGAATCAAAGCAGCATAGCGATTGAGATGATCGAGATTAAATACAATTTAGATCAATGCACAAATGCTTCGATTTACGTTTGCATCTGAAATTTTCCATTATTTCCTGGAATCGAGCTTGTGCGAATGCTAAAGTTTTTGAAGACGGTTTACTTTTTCTGTTAATCTCATAAATTTTTTCTATATTAGGATTATATAATTTTACTCTTTTCATGAATTCTTCAATAGTAACATGAGGGGTATTATCTTTATCAACATCACTTTTTATGGGTATTCCAACTCTTGGAAATATTATTTTTTCCACAGGATTTACGGAGCTCTCACTTTTTGGCTCTCGTAAACAAAATTCTGTCGTATTAGGTAGTGAGGTTTGGTTACTTCCCTCCTCGTAATCGACGGGAGTAGAATATACTAGAGGAGTCTGGAAACTTGCCTCTGCATTTCTAAGATTATTTAAATCTTCTGGAAGGGTTTGGTAACTTCCCCCTCCAAAGATTTGGGAGTTATTTAATATTTCAGGAGAGGTTGTAACCGGACATAGGGCCTGTGCTGTGAATAATTTATGAAAATGTACTCACCTGTACGTAAAAACAGGCGCCACTTCGTTTTAATTGCGATTACGAAGAACGCTGATAGGCTTCCTCTTGATCCTCAGCTTCATTGCACTTCCGCTGCGATAATGCGTTGTTGTCGACCACGCCCTTTACGAAGTCGCGCACTAGTATTTTAGATTCGGAAAGCTTATGCTGGGATTCGGATTAACGAGGGTAATTAACTTGCAATTGTTTTTAAAACAAATAACAAGAATATATTTTGTACTCGAAGTACAGGATTACAGGGGTAACGCCCCGATTGCATCATCTCGCTTCACTCGCGATTTTCGTATAAGAAACGAAATTTATGTCACGTTCTGTCAAAATTAAGTTAATTCGTCTGTATATGAATATTTACAACTATTTATGAATAGTTGGAATATATATGTGTTACAATAATGCATATAAGAATTA
>NW_020214824.1:2381-19068 GCF_003070985.1 Temnothorax curvispinosus | reverse complement strand
TATAGCCTTGCTTCAAACGAGCGAAAAATAAGTTTCTTATTGTTAATTCGTCCGTTTTTGGGTCAAAACATTTAAGTAATTTATCCGGGATTTGGACCAGGTTGCGCGATTAATCCAGTCCGAAGAGATATCTAATTTTGTATATTTTAAAACAAAGGTCAGATTTGTTAATTAAATTAAAATTTGGAAAATCTACTATTAAATCCAAAGGGGTTAATTTATATGGAATAAAAGTTTGAGTTTTGTTACCTCGAATTTCAGTTTCTAATTTCTTTAATTTGAGAAATAATGGAAAAGGATCTTGATTTAGTTGTATAGTTCGTTTAATTTGATATTTAATTCTTTTAAGTTGGAATCTTTTGCCCCCTTTTCTGGGCATAAATGAGGGTTTAAAAAAATCCTATTGCCACTCTTTGGCAGCGACAGGTAAAGGAAGGAAATCTCCTGTTGCCACACTTTTTGGCAGCGACAAGAATATCAGGAAATTACTGTTGCCACGCTGTTTGGCAGCGACAGTTAAGAGTTGTGGAATTAAAGATTTTATAGTAAAATTAGTTTCAAGAATTAAAATTAAAATTACCTTTATTCAGGGAGAATTTTTTACAACTATTGTTTAAGATCTGGTTTAATTGATATGATTTTAATTGTTGTTAAGATTTGTCTTAAAGATTTGCTGAAGTTAAAGTATACAAGCCAGAATTTTAATATTGTCACGTTCTGTCTGTTGTTCGTCCGTTTTTTGGTCAATGCATTTAAGCAATTTGCCAGGGATTTGGACTAGTTGTGTGAAGGATATTATTATTATTATTGTTATTCGGGACTGAAAATATATCTGAGTTTATAAACTTTATAACGAGGATCACTTTTGTTTATCTGATTAAAATGAGGATAATCGATGTCGAAGTCGACAGGAATAGGTTTAAATGGAGGTGCGTTTTCTAGTTGTCGCAATTGGTAGAGAAAGGGGAAAGGATCTTGATTAGAAATGGCTGCTTGTTTAATCTGGAACTTAATCTTTTTGATTTGAGTTTGTCTGCCTCCCTTTTTCGTCATCTAACCCGGATCCTCGAAAATGAAGTTTATAGCTCGCCACACTCTTCGTCAGTGCTCAGATCGGCAGCGTAAAGGCCAAATTCACTTTCGGGAATTAATAGTGATTCTAAGGATCAACCCCGTAATCGCCACGCTTTCGGCAGCAAAAGTACCTGCTCGCCACACTTTTCGTCAGCGCTCAGGACCGATCGCCACGCACTTTGTCAGCGACAACTGCGAGTCGAATCTTAGAAGTAATCGATTAAGAATTTAACACGAGATGAGATTCCAGATTTCGAGCTTATTCTTTTTCAAACTTATCTTACCTTTATTCTTAAAATTTTATACAAGTAAGTTAAGGTCGAGTGTCAATACCGCGATTTTTGACGCTCAAGCCGCGCGATTGCAGCCGCGCGATTGCAGCCGCGCGTCTTTGATTAATGTCTGCTTTGCATGTAATACGATTGAACTATTGCCAATCCCGCGTTTTTAATCGTACGACTCTAGCGATTGTGGCGACGCGATTCAGAATCGCGCGACTCAACACTCAACTGCTCCTGGAGCAGTCTAGCCGCGCGGCTCAGTTCACTCAATTGTATTTGAAGCAGTTTAGTCGCTAATATTTTGGCAAGTTCTATTTTTTAATTAAATTAACGTTCCACAATATGAATGATTTTATGCTGTGTAAATTGTGAACAACTATAAATGGTTATATGACCCACAAGATAAAAATTATAAAATTTTTTGAAATTTGTCTGTCTCTCTCGCAATAAGCAAATCATTTGGAGCACTCCTATAGCTTTCACAAAATAATAATAATATAATTTCTTTCTCTTCTTCTTCTTTAATAGCAAGAAGAATCATTAAAGTTTTTTTCTTCATGTTTCATCGAAGATTGCACACAGAAAAATAATCATTCTATAATGACTTTATTGTAGATTTGCAGATTAAGTATTTCAAGTATTTGATAAGGTTATGTATCCGGAAATCTACCATAAAAAGTCGTTGTAAGTATTACATTCACTCAAAACAAGATTCTGGCTTTTCAAAGATTTGTGTCAAGATATTTGAAAACTATTAGTAAGAAAATATTCTTCGTTATAAGAAAACTTACTTAAAAGAAATAAAATAATCCTTTCCTTAGCTGTAGAACAATTATTTTTCTTTGTGAAATCGCGCGACTCTCATCGCGCTTTTGACAACAGTATGCGCGACTGCTGTCGCGCGATTAGTGCCGCGAGGCTGCAATCGCGCGGCTTGAGCGTCAAAAATCGCGGTATTGACACTCAACCTTTATGCGTGAGGCGCGGTCTTAAAATACGGAGACTAAGTCCCAAGATCGAGCGTGAATGCTCGGATTTAGAAGTACAGTCAAATGTAAGAACTGACTGTTTGGAATTGAGTAAAATTTAGGAATGGCTGAGCAATTGAAATGCTAGAGTCGAAGGAATATGTATAAGAAATCAAAACTCGGAACTATTTGACATTTTGCGGCGTTTTTCCGCCCTATTTATACCCAAAAATGACCAGAATCTCCAGCGCGAGATTCCCGCCATTTCTACGCGTCTTAAGGGGGGAGGTTTTCTAGAAGCTTCTAGAACATTCTAGAAGCGTAGTTTTGGGCCCCATCTGGCCCGCAGCCCTCCCAAGGGTCGTCCAATAAGATAAACATTTACAGGAAACTGAGTGTTCGCTCGGAACTCCGAGGCTAGCGTGCGTCGTCTAAACGTTCGAATTTTCAACGTGTCGTCCGAAATTTAGTATAAAAGTTTCGTACGTAACACCTTTCCCCTTAAGTCATACGTGGTACGTTATGTTGCCACGTATGAATTACTATAATATAAAATAGAATAATGTACTTATGCTATCTTTTTTCTTTGTATCACTCGCATTAATATTACTTATTTCTATTATCTTATATTACAGTAGATTGTGGTGAGGCGTAGATATGGAGTAAGTAATGGTGTAAAAGAAGTTTGAATTTGTGTATAACAATGCAATAATAATATATAAAAAGAAAGAGAGAAAGAAAGAGTTTATAAGGCAACTAATATTGTTCGCTTATGTTGTATAACGCGTCGCAGTTTATTAGGTATCGGTTCGAGAATTAGGCTTATTTTAGCCTTATATATTCAGAAGAAGCGTGGTGGATTCGTGTATAAGTAGGTACAATATATTTGACTAAATAATGATACAGAAGAAATAATATAAAAATTAAAAAAAAAAAATTACTGTGTGGAATAAAAAAAATTTTATAGGAAAAGAAAAAAAAATTATATATATGAAAGTACAAACTAAACACACAAAAAGAAAAAAAAATTATTAACTAATTAAGTCCACTTTATCATTTTTTTTCTTTTTTTATTTTGTGTTGCCTGTGCCGCTTCGTGCCTTGTTATTCACAGTGAGTGGGAGCACCATGCCCTCGACCAGCTATTATAATTTGCCACTCGGCCAAAAATCTAGCGCGCCCCCTCGCTTCAGCTGGGGGATCGGCGAGGGGTCGCTCTCGACCTCCATATGGAACTTCTTGAGGAGGTCCTTCGAATTTCTCGAACATGGCTTGATTTTGGCCTGAAAGTGCCTGATCTCGCGATGTTGCTCCTAGGAGCACGCTTCGGTCAGCTTGGCTGAGAGGTGGACCCGGCCGTCGAATGCTCCGCAGGTGGTCCAAAAATTTCGCGCGTCCCTTCGCAGCCGGAGCGACATCGCAATTTTGATCGTTGTCTGGGTGGTTGGCGAGGGGTTGTCTTTGATCTCCGTGAGGAATCTCTTGAGGCTCCTCAAACATGGCTGGCTCAAACATGTCCAGATATTCGCATTCAGGTGTGAGCCGACTAATTGTAAGTCTTATTTGTTCGGCTCGATTGCGGTGTTCGTTTCTTCTGGCAGCTAGCTCTAGTGCTCTCAAGAGCGGGATTTGTGTTCGATTCGGTCCGGGGTGAACTTGCGAGTGTTTCTCGCCAAATTCGAACGCTAGATCTGGTAGTCTCGACTGGCTGGGCATTTTCGAAATAACGAGCACTGAAGCGGCAAATGATCTTATAAATAAACTTACTCGAATGTATATGCGGTATGATTATTTTGCTTAATGTTATTACCTTGTTTTTCTGTGTGAATGACTTGTGCGTTCTTCGAGAATCAAGATCGTACTGGCTAACGCTCGAGTTTTCAGTTTTACATTTGTTCTTAAACTTAGCTAATATAGTTTTTGTATGTTTGACATGCGGATTTTTATTACCTTCAGTTTTTTTGGAGAAAAGGAAAAGAGAGAGAGAAAAAAAAAATTTGTTATAATTCGTGGATATACATGTTGTGAGCTTCGTTGCGGATACTGGATTTCGTCACATTTTCCACATTGCCTTGCATAGCAATATGGTACGAAGGAGATTGTAAGAGTTGAGTGTGTGTATGTGCGTGTTCGTGTGCGTGTTCAGTGTCCGCTGCCGTTTTTTCTTGTTTTTCTTGTTCGACCAGGAGCAGGGGTGCTCCTTCCCTATTTTTTGTCATCCTTCGGCGTCCCTCGCGCTAGATGCAGTAGTAAATTGGTCACCGAGTCCCACAGTGCTCCGACTAGATGTATTGAACCATCCGTATATAGTGTGCAGTGCGTAACCGTGTATGATAGTGTCGATTATCAGCTTTGCCATCCTTGCAAAAAAGTACATTCCGATTAATCCTGCGGTTGCATTGCCAAAAATTAAGAACGCTCCCCAGATTTTTCTCCAGGCGTTCTCTGTGATTTTCTGCAAGGAGTCCTCATCCAAGAGGTAAGAGAGTGACATCCCTTGCGTTATAGTCGGTTCCCCCATTACGCCTCGTGCTACGGTGTTTAGTATTCCGACTTTTTCGGCGGGAAACATTATATGATCCCTTAGTTTTTCGAGATCTTGATTGGTGTAAATGCCGCTGGCTGCGAAGGATCCTGGGTCGCTGTAATGCCAGGTAGGCTTGGTCATCGGTTCCATTATCACAGGTGCTTTGCTGTACTCCACGTTTGGTGTAATGTGGTACCACCCGTCGTTTAGCTGGGACATTGTAGGAAGTATCCTAGTGCACGAGATTTGCATTCCTGTTCTAAAAAGTATATGCGTTCGAGGCGTCAAGAAATATGTTTCGTTTCCCTTCGATACTGGCAATTGTTGATAACATTCCCGAGTTTGGCGTATTTTTACTTCCACTAGGGTGCATTTCGTTATAAACAGATGTCATTTGTTTTTTTTTATTCAGATAAAAGAGGGACCATGGGGAGAGCCCATATGGTCTACATAAGACGGAGCTGGTTGTGTCACAACTACGTAACTTAAGGCCGTTTACACGAACGTCTCAATAGAGACGTTCCAATCGCAATTAAAGTTTATTTGTAACTAAAACTACGGAGTGTAATAAAATAAGTATTTAACATGGGGATGTCGCCCTTGGGAGAATGAGACATCTACGCATTTGCGCGCAAAGCCCCTAATCGCCCTCATCTGAATCTTGTCCAATTTTGTGGACAAGTTTCTAGAAACAGAGTCCACCAGAAATCCCGCGTATTCCAGTCTAGAGCGGACCAAAGCCCTAATATATACTCTTCTTAGCACATATGGATCGGAACCCTACTACTTCCTACCTAAACATTTAAGAGTTTTAATTGAATTGGCACACTTTTTTTTCTAACTTTAACATGTGAAGTTTCCAATTTAGATTCTTATAAAAGGTGACTCCTAAAAAGGATATTGCATCAGAAGGGTGAATTGTTATACCAGAAACATTCAGAGTAGTTTTACTTTTCATTCTAGTCTTATTAAAAATGCAAAATTGAGTCTTCAACGGAGATAATACCAATCCGATTTCCTTCAGAAAGAGGAACCTTTGATCACCGAAGACGTAATCAAAATTGGGAAATGATCCGAATCCCAGGCATCATTCAAGGTCTGACCCCTAAATTTAGAAGCGATGGAAGCATGACAAAACGCCAAATCTATGATTGAGGGGCCGAGGTATTACCCAAAAAGGATGAAGCACCATCACTTATAAGAACAAGCTCTGTATCCTCAATTGCCGACGACAATGATCTACCCGATTGGCAGAGGAAAGAAGATCCTCACGCCGGACTGTGAGAGTTAAAGTCACTACATATACATTTATTAGTATTATTTCCAACACCATTAAGGTCATCAAATTGAGTAAAAAATCTTAACCATTCGTTTTCTGAAATTTGGCCACTCTGTGGAGGCCTATAACAAGACACAAGAAAAAGACTCATATCCGAAAAAAAATCTCGATCGCACAGGCCTCCACTTTACCCGCACAGTCCTCTGCAACGGAGACCTCTCTATATTTAACCCTAGAACGCATGAGAGGGGTCGATTTCGACCCCAGGCGAACTTTGAAAAACGCTCCTGAGCTAGCGAGTGACATTATTGTCGAGTCTTTAAATGGATTTTTCACTAACTAAACTTGAGTAAAATTAAATTTACCGCATACCATTCTCTTCGTTATTAAAAAACGAAGAAATTCATGTAGGTTTAAAGGCCCTTTATTTCTGTAGGACCGGTTTTACGATCAAATAAAGCGTGGGGTCGATATTGCCCCCAGTCATGCGTTAGAAGGTCAAAAAAATGATACATGCGTTCTAGGGTTAAGAGAATAACTAACCAAAATAGCCACCTCTCCGCCTCTGCCATTAATCCTGTCTCGCCTCTCCGTAACAAATCCCTTTATTAGAAAGTCAAATTGCGGTTTAAGCCACGTCTCCGAGATCGCGGCACAGTCGAAATATGTACTCTGCTTTTCCAGGTCTTGATATCGTTGTAAAATAGAGTGTGCGTTCCAATGCACGAGTCTAAATTTATCCATCTGCTTATTAGGCATAATGAAAGATATAAGTGAACGAAATAAGATGAATAGACTCTTAAAAATAAATATATATATAGATAACTTATGTTAGGAATATATATTAGTAAAATGACGCTTTAAACTCCTCAAAATACGCTCAAAGTTAACTACCAAAAAAAAATAAAAAATAAAAAAAAATAAAAAATAAAAAATATAAATAAATAATATAAAAAAAAATTCCATATAAGTTTTTTATAAAAAAAGCGCAAACACAAAGAAAAGAAAAGAAAATAGAACTTAACACTATTCCTTAGTGGCTCCTTCGTGAAGCTTCATGGTGTTCTCAAGTCTCATCAGCAAGAGATCTAAGTCCTTCATGAGGGTCACCTTTTCCAAAATTTCAAGCAGTTTCGTTGAGAATTCTGGAGCACAGTATCTGAGGCTTGCAGCGAAAAATCTTCCTTTTAGATGAGATTGTAGCATAGCCGGAGTATTTGCCATCGAAACGCCCATTTTCGATGGAAGTTGAGGAAAGTTCTTCAAGGAGAGAGTTGGTACAGCCCGATCTTCGGAGGACGAATTATTTCTTTCTCTCTTTTGTACCAAAGCCCTTGTCTCAAAAAAGGGCAAGTTATCAACAGTCATCACTCTAGAGATCTCGAGATTCTTCAAATATTTGGGACATCTCCTGTCGTTGGTGGCATGAGCTTCCTCGCAGTTTATACATTTTTTTGGTTTGGTGCAGGGAGCTTCTTTAGAACTTTGATGATCTCCACTTGCGCATTGCAGGCACCTAGGATTTTTCTCGCAATACTTCAACAAATGTCCAAAAAGGCCACAGTTAAAACACAGCCGTACGGACCTTTGGAATGATGCCGTGTAAATTATTGTCTTAAGAATGTTGAATTGTTCAGGAAAATCCTCTCCCATTTTTTGAATACAGACCGCTTGCGAGTCCGACCAGGTACCAATAGTACGATCCCTCATCTTTAATCTGAAGAGATCCGCAATCATAATGTCTTGATTCTCCTCTTCAATTACATTTTTTTAACTCAGTCAAAGAGATATCAAGAGGAATATCCTTTATTACAAATTGTCGAGCTAACTTGTATCTAGGGATGAAAGTTATAAAACCAGCTTCTTTAATATATTTATTCATAAACACCGCGTTGGCAGCAGACTTTGACGGGAATGTAACCTTCCACGTGTTGAAAGAAGATGATATAATAACATTCACAAATTTCACGTTTGCCGCTTTAAGTTTTTTGGCCACTGTAAGAACAGAGACGCGTCTTTTAGGCTGATCCTTTGCCGTAGGTAAACGAAAGAGAGCAATATAAGGAGCTCTCGTATAAGTATCATATGTAGATGGAATCTCTCTTGTAGCAGGCTTATCGCCCTGATTGCTATTTTGCAGGTTAGATTTGCCCTTATTACTTGCCTTCGTTTTTGGTTGTACCGAGGTAGCCTGAGCCTGTTTTCCTGCTTTCTTCGGGGAAGAAGCGGGTATAGTAGCGGTGTATTGCCTCTTCTTGTTGCAGTGTTTGATAGCAGAGGTAGATTCGATGGTCTCTTCATCTTCGGTGGAAGAAGGGGGGAGGGGCCGCTTTTTAATTTCCGCATCAATTTCCATACTTTCCATTTCTGTAGCCTGAGTACTTCCCTTCATTTGCGAGCGAGCGCCTATGGCAGGCGGCTATAATTTATGACCTGCGACTAGCGTGACGCCGCGGTCGTTTTTATTTTGTTGTCTAGGAGAACTATCTAAAAGGAAGGGAATAGATAATTATTATAATTATTTAATATTTTTTTTTATTTTAAGAAAATTTATAACATACGACGGTTGCAGAACTAAGCGGGGTAAAAAAAGAGAAACAATAAAACGCCGAAAAAGAAAGTTGGCCTGGGAGTCTCTCGGAGATCCTCGTTGTGCATGTCTAGGGTCAACCGCCGCAATGTCCTTTTCAGACATGTTTTTTAGAGCAATTTATTGAGGTTTTTTTTGGTGAACATGTGGGTCACAGGTTTACTGGGTCACGTTTTTGTGGCGCCATTCGATTATGACGTCGCGCGTTATTTCTTTCTTTCCTTCTTTTCTTTATCTTCCTCTCGAAAAGGACCGTCTTCTCGTTCGCGTTCTCTCTCGTGCGCGTTCTTTCTTTCTTATTCATTAATTGGACTACATGCCTTTCTCTAAAAACTAATTTTTTAAATATATTAAATATCTATTGAACCATGCCATAAGAATTTTAATACTTCAAAAAATCAAAATCTTTTTTAAAATAAAGAAGACTAATAATGCAGCTTATATTTAAGTATCTGAAAATATTCTTTAATCTACATAATTATGTATCACAAATATTTTGATGATTTGTAAATAATGTAAGTATATTTTATTGTGACCGCTTGCCACTATTGTTCGGGCGTCGCGTGCCCTCCGCAGGGTAGGAGACGCCGCAGCGTGTGTAGGAACGTCGAGTGAGCTGAGAGACGGTGTGTAGAATAAATAAGTCGTTTATTTCCAATTTCCTATCTACAGATGTTGGTATGTCAGTGTGCTGAAGGTGGCCCTGAAAAGGGCCGTTTGGGCTCTTCTTACTCCCGGATGCGCTCACGCCAGATGACGGCGGGCTGAGTTTGCGTCTTCCGGAAGATGGTGGACTTCCGTCAGGCCGGTGGTGTCCCCGGTGGAGTGGAACACGGCTCCGGCTCCTCGGTCTGCGTGGCCTGTGACTCGAGCGGTGGATCGTCGGTCTGAGTCCCCTGTGAGGAGGTGATCTCCCACTCCTGGTCGGTCTGTACCTCCCTGGTGTCACGTGGAGGCTGGTGTTGCACACCGCGGTGCACGCTTGCCGGGGGGATGCGTCTCCTGGTGTACCCTTTCTGCAGGTGACGGCGGCAGTGGCGACAGGAGTGGAGGCACCGTCCACGACAGCCGAAAAGAGGTGTATCGCCGGACTCTTACGTCCCACGTGGAGATGATCTGGCGTGGAGGGCGAGTCAGTCGCACCGGCGAGAGATGGAGCGGGACGAGCTTCCGCGGTAAGCCTGGACTGTGGCCCAGGGGCCCGCTGAGCATGTCTCGGTGGCGGCAAGTGGCGTGGCGCTGCTCGTCTCGGCGGTGGTCGCAGCTTTGGTGGCGGCAAGGTGACGGCAAGCCGTATCAAAAGACTTCTTCCACTCTAGGCTAAGAGCTCGTAGAGCGGTCGAAAGTTGTCTAGGCCGTCGCCGCGAGGCCTTATATACTTCTTTGGTTGGAAATTAAACGCGAGAAAATCTGCCCTCTGTTGGCGGCACTCACGTATAGCTTTGCGGGCCGCACCTCGGGCCCACGCGCTCGGCGCGTGATCGGTGAGCGCGCGCGCGCGTTTCGTTATTCCAATTGCTCGGTAGAGTGTGTGTGGTTGGAAGACCGCCACAATTATATATAATTAAACTATCTAAGGAAAAGAGAAGAAAGGGAAATAACTAAATATTATAATTATTTAATATTTTTTTCTTTTTTCTTTTAAAAAAATTTATAACATAAAAATTAAAAAAATTTATAAGTGCAATATATCGAGCAAGTGGAGGATCTTCACCTGAAACACACAAATGCAATAATGTGATTAATATAAAAATTCAATATTTTTTATTGAAAAAGCGATTATCTTACCAGTATTCATCCTCCTCCTCCTCCTCCTCCTCAATATCTTCTCCGAAGAGTCTTCGCAACGAGTACGAATCGATTTGGCAGTCGTGCCATTCTCTGTTTGCACGCCTCTCATCTTGCATTCAGCGCATATATGCAATATTAACAAAGCCCGGTATCACATAATCTATCCTCAGCTGTAAAATCAATATATAAAAAATATTATTTTTTCTTAAAACACGCGCGCGCACGCACAAAGGAAAAAAATAATACTTACGCAATCACGTGGGATGCGGATCCGCACCCACGACTCATCCATCAGCATCTCTATATTTACCCGTACCCGCAGGGCGGCTGCAACCACTAAACAAAAAAAGCATATTAAAAAACTATATTATGTTACTATACTTTGTCACCGTGTCACTACACTTCCGTACCATGACGTCCCTCGGAAAACGTACTTCTACGTAGTCAACCATACTTGTTCAAAAGATATCACTTAAAACTTCCGAACGCTTGCTTTCGCAGACTCGATGAGACTGAATTCTACGACGGTTGCAGAACGGAGCGGGGTAAAATATCACCAGAGAAAAAATGGTAACAGTTTGAAAACGGACAGCCCCTTCCGACGAAAAGAAATTAAAATGAAATATGTCTCGCACTACAATAGCGGGTAAAAGTTCGACGGAGCATTGGCACTTGTGAACGCGTTCTCTGTCGCTCGCGTCTCTTCGTTCGCGTCCTCTCTCGCTCGCGTCCCTTCGCTCGCGTCTCCTCGTTCGCGTTTCTTTCCTTTATAATAAATAATTGGGAGAATTGAAAGATAATTTTAGATACAGTAATATGCATTTTAATATACATTTATTTCTCATGTAATACATCGTGTATAATATTATCTGCAGCATACGCCAACAGTTCACAATCAATAATTCTTATCATAAGATTCACGCAAGATTCTAACTGCATCACATTTATCGGTTATACAATTTTGACGTAAAATGGCTACAAATTGTTTAAATTTCTCACTTACGCCATGAACGTTTTGGCATAGTTGAAAATACATATTCTCGATGCAATGTCCTAGTTCGAACAAGAAGAATACGGTTGACGGTTTCATGTACAAGTTGGTGGCGCACGATGTCAATTTTACAATATCTGCGTCACGTATTTTAACGAGTTCCAGATCTCGAAGCGCTAGCGATGATGGCCCTGGTGACTGCACGAGTCGCTGAATATCTGCACGTCTTTCGATGAACGTCACCCACGTTGCATGAGGCATAATTGCTTGCAGTGAACTTGCAGTATAGAAATTGCTTCATAAAGCCAGCGGCGCGCGTTGACACCGGCACTACTACTGTCCGCGGCATCGTTACAACCTGGAGAGATTTCATTGTCTCTTCATGTACGCGATAACCAAATATTAATTTTTCATAGATTTTCTTATGTTCATTGGCTGTATGTTCCGTACTGCGTTGATCGCGGAACTTTTCTTCGCGCAGGTTTGAACGACGGCGAACTGCCGGACTGGAACGCTTCGTTTTAGAAGCGCCAGGCTTCTCTGCAACTTCGGAGAGCTCAGGTTGATCTTCAACCTTTTGTGGGTATCTAGTACCCCTTTGCTACGGTAGACATAATGTCAGAAGTGGTTGGAGCGTGTGTCCTCGGTACCGTCGGTACCGCAATTATTCGATTGCCTCGGTTATCGCCAATATGTATATCCACAGAGGACATAGGTCCCACGTTGATCCCAATATCCAAATATTTATAAGCTGTTGATGTCAATGCGTATCGTCTGCCTAGTATACGAACCGCGCGACGCTTCAACGAAATGCTGTAGAAAAAAAAATAATGAGATAAAATATTCCGTTAATCATTTTACAAGGAATTTCATCATCCTCTAAGTGTCGAGGATTAATTTGCGTATTCGCAATTTCTTTTTGGTTATTATGCGTCTCCATATTTGACTAATGATTGTCAAATAATCCGTTTAATGGTTTAAGACGCAGGGTTGGTACTTGAACTTCCACTTCTTCGTCAAAGTACTTATAACTTTTAAATATGCTTTTTCTGAATTGTTTTCTACTATGGTATTTTCCAGATAAATCCTGTAGGCTATTTTTAATTTCGGTAGATATTCTTTTTTTATTTCTGAGGGTTTTCTATTATTACATAAAATAAGGATTCTGACCGCGGAAAAGCTGTAATAGTTTTCGGTAAAAGGAAAGGTATGCTAAGTGTCTTGATACGTGTAAGTGTCCCGTCGCGTAATCTATGTTTGAAGAAGTTTGCTAAAAAAAGTCGTTGCCTAATTAATAAACCGGCTTGTGGAATCAGTAAATCGTCTGACACTACGTTAAAAGTTATTTGCTTTTTAAAAAGGGGTAATTGTTGTAAATACTTGTTGTAATAATAGGTAAATAATAGCACGCCACACCACGGTTATATTATAGCTGTGTATTTATTATCAGTCATATCGCACAGTTTAGGAACAGGAAAAATAAAACTTACACTGTTTGAGAATAATCGGAGTTAACATAACGCGTAATAACGCACGATCGATCACGGTCGATACCAGGAACGTTGTGAGCGGGAAAACGAAAAACAGAAGGACCTACCCTCACACACTTAAGAAAGCCCGCGGAAAGTTGCAACACAGTGGAGGAAGGGAAAGAGTCGCTAGATGTGCCGTGAAACAAAAACCATATGGGGAGACACAGCGTAGCCTTAACTCAGGCAACGGCCTAAATACTTTATTTTCAACAGTAATATAACTTGGATATAAACTATGGGTATTCATTTATGCTGTTATTTGACAAAAATTTTTCTTTAATTAAATTTGGGCCAGAACCGGTATCTAGCATAAAGGTAACGTGGGAAATCGGCTTATATACCGAAGTTTACCTGAATGGTCGGACGGTTACGGGTCGTATCTCTATCGTTTTTTTGTCTATTGGATCTTCTGTCGAGATGTCGATGAGTGTGAGATCCGTTCGGATTCCTGCTGCACACTCGACTTCGAGAGGCCATTGGAGTTTCCCTGATTGATTGCTTGCCTACAATTATTGCTCGCAATACGCAATTCGCAGTTTTCAAGGAGATGCCCTTCTTCCTTACAATAGCGACAAAATAATGAGGTTTTGGATGTCGTTTTGCTCTACTTAGCTCGACAGTTTTTCGCAATATGCCCGAAACCATTACAAATCTAACAGATAATTTTTGATCTATTCGCCGTGTCACGTTGTTCGTTTTGCTTCTTCCAGCAGTTGTTAGCTGAGTGTCCTGGTTTATCGCACCATTGACAAATTACAGCGGGTTTATTCTGATTGTTAATATTATTTATTCTACAAGATTTAGCATTGTGGCCAGATTTAGAGCATAATTGACAAATGAGATGACTTTCTTGAACTATATTAACAGATCGTCGGGTTTGAAAGTCGCGAAGCCGACATTTGTCGGCGCTATGTCCGCGTTTTTTACATAGCTGGCATATTAGAATTTCGGTTCCTAAATCGGTTTTATTATGGGATTGCAGAGAAAACTGAGTCAATTTTTACAGTTAGAGGCTAAATGTCCTTCTTTGTAACAGTTCTGGCAGGTTTCCTGCAAGCGATTAGTATTTGGTGATTTTTCTGCAAGATTACCTTGACCCTGTCGTAAGTCTGTCATTTCGCGCAGCTCTCTTTCTATTCTCAACGCGTCGGCTACGGAGTCTTGGACATCTAAATTTTTTGTTACTCTTTGCCGGTTAGTAGAGTATATAGGTAAGCCGATTCTATTTCACTATTAGAGAAGGGATGACGTCATCGGCGTGGAGGGGATAAATAAATGAATAATTAAATAAATAATGTGTCCTGAATCTGAACCTGAACCGTCTGTATAATATAAGTAAATGGCGCAGCACTTTGTGCGCCCACTCAGCGCCAAAATTTCGGAATAATACACGGTTCTAAAAGTGATTTCTTTGCAGTTATCGTCACTATCTGCACTTTCATAATTGCTAATTGCTGTCGTCTGACAGCGCGTGTTCTTCTTCTTCGCCCGATAGCGCGTGTTCTTCTTCTTCATCAGCCACTATGTCATCAAAATGATCGGCCATTTTGATGCAATATATTATAAAAATAAACTTGATGACACAAAATATCAAAAAACACGGTAGTGTTTTGCGTCAAGTACACGCGCAGCACGAGACTTTTACGTACGAACGCACTAGTGCAAGTACCCAAGATTTTGAGATTTGCTTCACCTGATGTGTAGATATACTTTGATTGGTGGGGATATCTTTCAAAATGATGGTGAAAAACAGGGATGGACAAATTCTTTGTTGTTTTTTTCTGTGGAGGTACATCCGGCCGATAATTATTCATGAAAGAGCCATACAAATGTTATAGAATTGAGCGTTGATGACAGACAGCTATAATTTATGACCTACAATTGTCACATCCTTTGAAGAGCTCGAGATAAGCAAATAGCTTACAATTGAGACCCAAAGGGTCTAAGGGATGTCACGTCTCTATGACGTAGAAGTAGAAGAGGAATAAATGATAGAGAAAAGAGAAAAAGTGATGGAAGAAAGTGATGAAGAAGAGCATTAAAATCATAGTATGCTCAAGCAAGCAAACGAGCAACTTGAGAATATGGAGCAATCCGATTGACTGAATTCGATGGAAGAATTCAGTGCGTGGGAAGAATTCAGTGCGCGGGAAAAATTCAGTGCGTGGGAGCAGCGATGCACTTAGGTTATCAAGGTAAATGTGCAAATTAATATTAAAAATAATGGAGTGTGATGTGACATAATTTGGCGACATAATTTTGTGACATCATAATTTTGTGTCAAGGGTTTTCACAGTATGGAGGCGGTGGAAGGTTTCGGTCTGAGGCTCACGCGGAAAGATCTCTACACGCTAGCCGACTCAAATTGGCTGAACGATGAAGTAATAAACTTCTACATGAATCTGTTGATCGCTAGAGACACATCTTCCAACACGTATCCAAAAGTACATACAATAATGAACAGATTCTTTTATCCGAAACTTCTGTCGAGCGGTCACTCGTCTCTGAAGCGATGGACCAGGAAAGTTAACATATTCGCACAGGATCTTATTGTCATACCAATACATTTAAACGTTCACTGGTGTATATCGATAATAGATTTCCGCGAGAAATCGATTGTATATTATGATGGTATCGGTGGCGATAATCCGAAATGTCTAGCGGCGTTAAAACAATATGTACAGGAGGAGAGTCTGGACAGTCTGGACAAGGGAAAACACTCTTACGATATGAGTGATTGGAAATTTCAATCCGCCAAGAACATTCCGCAACAGATAAACGGTAGCGATTGTGACGTATTTTTTTTGCATGTTCGCCGAATACGTCTGCGCAAACAAAAAATTACATTTACGCAGGACGACATGGTGGGTATCTCTCAACATGGTGGTGGAAAACAGGGATGGACACATTTTTTTTTTGCGTGGAGGCACATCCGACCGATAATTATTTACGAAAGAGCCATACGGTAAATGTTATCGAGCACCGATGACGGACTGCTATAATTTGTGACCTACAATTGTCACGTCGTTTGAAGAGCTCGGGATCATGATATGACCATCCGACGTCGAATTTTTTTATTAATAAGCAAATAGTTTTTACAATTGAGACTCATCGTCTAAGGGATGTCACGTCTCTGTGACGTAGAAGTAGAGTAGGAAGAAATGATAGAGAAAAGAAAAAAAGCGATAGAAGAAAAGTATAAAACGGTGAAGAAGAGTGTTAAAATCATAGTATGCTCAAGCAAGCAAGCGAGCAACTTGAGAATATTGTACATCGCAATATGAAGCTGTTGGTGCAATCCGATCGACTAAATTCGAGGGAAGAATTCAGTGTGTCGGAGCAGCGATGCAATCAATTTATCGAAGTGCTGAAAGAACAATGCCGAAATAAACGACCGCGATTATCAATCGGCAACCGACAGTCGTTGGTGAGTAGGAGGTGTTTTGACAGTTCTAGCTCGGGGATCTGAGGGGGGTGAAAGGCGGGGGGGAGGTACTGCGGGCGAGGAGGTGTTGAGGGGAGGGGACCTGCGTTCCCAGCAAAGGGTTCTGGGGGGAGGGTCGGCAAGCGTGTCGGGACATGTTGTTTATTAAATATTGATAAACATATCGTTGACAAGGGGGGTACCGCCGAGGGTGGTCCGCGGGGGGGGGG
>NW_020214824.1:0-2281 GCF_003070985.1 Temnothorax curvispinosus | reverse complement strand
TTGTTCGTAAAATCCCTTCCACGTTTCGAAGGACAGTATCAATTCCATTTCTCGATGATCTCCTACGGCGATCTCCACGTAACTCGGTGGACCCACGTTAACGCCAACTTCAAGGAATTTGTATCCCGTAGCCGTCAACGCGTATCGTCTGCTGAGTATACGAACTGCGCGACGCTTCAACGAAATGCTGTAAAAAATAATGAAATTAGTAATAAAAATAATACAATTTATAATTTGCAATTTAAAAAAATATAAAGCTTTATAATTTAAGAAAAAAAACGAAAAACTTACTTGTTACACTTGTTCTCGTACGATGGAGTTTCATCATCATCATCGTGAATCGGTACGTAATAATTCATACGTCTACTGCCACTGTTACCGCCGTTGCTTCCTTCAACGGAATACATTCTTTCTCTCGGTTATGAGAAGTGAACACCGTTCGCACAAGCAGTCGATACGAGCGCAATCAGCGCTCTGAAATTTAGGAGAGGAGACTAAGGTAGGATGTTTTTTTATTAAGACGTATCGAGCCGACGGATAGCGACGCTGACGCGAAAATCAAACCGCTATCTGTCGGCTCCTCTTTTTTCACCGCGATTAAGCTCGAGTTGTCAACGATCTTTTTCAACGGCCCGATGAGAGGTTTAAAGTGCGTGTCCAACTCAATGTCCTTCTCAATCTTACCGGTCTTCAAAGCGCGAAGTTTCTTGCAAATCGAATTACTCGTCTTCGCAATCTCTTTCACGACCTTCTCGCGTTCGCGAATATTCTCGCTCCCGTCGATCGCAGCCATCGCGGAAAAAAAAGCAGAGTGTCGATCTCTCTCTGTAACGCTAACGTTTCACCTCCGACGAGGTATCGGCAACGACTGATCGCTTTTACGGTATCGCGAACACGTTAAATCCTTTTCTGTATCGACCGTTCGAAAGCGCGCTGTCCTTGTCTATCACTACGAATCCATACTTTTGTTGCCAACAATCGTGGCACAACTCGCAAAATTCATCGTACGACATGTCGGTATTCACGTGATCGTTGTACACGTGTTTCAAATTGGTACCATCCTAGTAGGAGTTATTTTGAGAGATCTACCCCAGGGGCTCCGAGGGGGGAGCGGGCGAGGGGTACCGCGGGCGAGAAGGGAGCGGGACGGGGAGTACCGCGGGCGAGGGGGGAGCGGGGCGGGGGAACTCGAGGGCGAGAGGGTCCGCGGAAAGGGGGAGGATTCGATGGCGCGGGTGGTCCGCGGGGAGGGGGGGTGATCGGCGAGCATGTCGGGACATGTTTATTAAATGTTAATAAACATATCGTTGACAAGGGTACCGCCGAGGGGGGTGGTGTCCGCGTTCTACGCCGAGGGTGGTTTGGGGGGGGAGGTAGGTGTCCGGCGACGCGCCGCGGGAGGATGGGGGTCCGCGTCCAACGGCCACGTCGGTCCGCGTGACGTCACACGGCTCGCCCGCGTCTCGTTCGCGTTGTCTTTCCCTCAGCGCGGTCTCTCTCTCGCTCCCGTTCCCCTCATTGATGTTCTCTCTTGCTCACAACCTCCTTTGTCTCTCCCCCGTTCGCGCGCGTCTTTTCGTTGGCGTTCTCTTTTTTTCGCGCGGATTTACCTTAATAATAATTATTATTTAAAATATTATTATTATTATGAAATATACTTAATAATAGTGAAAAAAGCGGAAAAATAAATAATAAATGATATATATAGAATTAAGCATAAAAAATATTTATTCATAAATCTTTAAAAAATTTTTAAAAATTACCGTACTTATTCTTCTTTATCAAACTCATTTTGCATATCGAATAATCTTCGTAATTCGAAGATGTCTTTGTCTCCTAAAACGTCCCAGATTTCCTCGTTATATTCGGAATCCACTCTTTTAAACCAGCGTACCAAACGCTGACGATGTATATTGATAAATCCCCGAATTCGGATTTCATCGAAATATATAAAATGCTAAAAAAGAATTAAAAAAAATTTCAAAAAAATTTAAAAAATTTAAAAAAAATTAAAATCCGTGAAAAAAATATTAAACACACCTGTCTGTGAGGGATCCGAACCCTCACCATATTATAAAAGCGGACCTCGCGCACCGGCACGTTGTCGACCCATATCCACTGTAACGGGTTAACAGAATGGTTAATTTTTTAAAAAATATATAATATACAATTATGTATTGTTACGTGCATGCCGTCCGGTATGCTTTTTCAAAAAATGTTACGTCCAAGCCGACAGTGAGTCCGTGACTCTCTCAGACACTTATTCACACTCGCGCACTCA
>NW_020214823.1:0-1065 GCF_003070985.1 Temnothorax curvispinosus | reverse complement strand
GGTAAACTGTGTTAAAATTGAAAATAAATATGTATATAACATATAAATATATAATATATATATTTAATCTTTAGAAGACGGACAGGGGTTTTTTTATATTATAATTTTTTATAATTTTTACTTATAACTTTTATGTTTGAAATTTAGAGCTAAAAAATGCAAACAAATTCATAAGGACTTTGTAAGAAAAAAATTTTTATTTATGATGTTTATGCATACATTTAGTATAATGTTGTTTTGTATGATTTATTTCAAAGTAAGGTACAACACACAGAGGCATATCGCACTCACGACACACTTTGGTCTTTGACGAATACCTTTTAACTCTAGATATTTTATAAACAGTTGCGCACTTCTCAATATTCGGTCTCTCAGAGTTCATGTCAAAATCAGTTTAACGGTAAAAGTATTAAATCAGATTTTATTTAATTAATGTTTATATTCAAATAATTACAATAATACAAGAATTTAAGCGCAGATAAAAATTATTTACACAATCAGTTATTATCAAACAATTATATCAAGTCGTTTTTCGCATACACAATTGCAGTTATTATTTATCATATATTAAACCTGTTAAACATTTCATAACAAAACGTATTGAATATACATGGAATAAATGTATATATAAAAGAATATTAATATATTTAAATAATAACGTGTGTGTATATAAGATATATTTTGTTTTATCCTTTTATTCAACACTGTTTCTTCGGATCCAAGTAGTGAAAGAGGATACTCTAGTGAATACGTCGGGAGATCCACGAGCGCATGGTAGGCCAAAGGAGACAACACCGATCTGAACACCTCTAGCAACGAGAGGACCACCGGAATCACCCTAAAAATTTAATAAAAACGACGATTAGTTATTTGCTAAGTTAATATTTAATTTAATTTAATTCACTCGTCATATTTATAAATTATTGTCATAATAATTAAGCAAAAGATATTGCTTTTTCCAGTTCTAAATTTTGTAGATGTCTATTTTTATTATATTTAATCTTAAATAAATAGATTAAATAAATATTTTCAAAATTAATAATTTCATCGTATTGTAAATAAATT
>NW_020214822.1:0-1117 GCF_003070985.1 Temnothorax curvispinosus | reverse complement strand
ACGTTCGGGTCGGTCGAAAAGGATGAGCACAGAAATCTCATTGTGCATATTTTGAAAGCACATAAATTGAGGAATATTTTAAGATTAAAATCAATTCGCTATCTGTATTTTAACTGGTACTTTATTCTTGTATGTATGGGGTGTTCACGTTTGGGTCAGTCAAAGGGGATAAGCACAAAAATTTCATTGTGCATATTTCGAGAACACATTAATCAAGAAACGTTTTAAGACAAGAATTATTTTGCTTTCTGTATTTTAACTGATACTTTACTCTTATATCAGTAGTACATAGATCCTTTTTTTACGTATATCTTTTAAACTATTACAGATAAACTAATTTGGTTTGAGACATTTAAAAGCACATAAAAAGCACATAATTGTACTGTATTAAGTACTTTATTTTTTAATATAATTTTAATGAGTAGGGATGCTAGCTTATGTTAAGCCAGCATCTCCACTTTTAATTGCAATTTTCCATGAAACCGTTCGAGCACAAAAAACGTGAATAGAACACATAATTAGCACATAAAGAGCATTTAATTTCTACATATGTGTTATTCTGCTTTTTTTGCGGAGGGGGAGGGGTGCTAACTTAACAGACATAATATATTTTGATACATAGACTAAATCACTGAAGATGTTACAAATATTTCTGAAGTTGAATGAAAAATTCTTATTTTTCAGCAACTGTTTGGTAAAGATCCAGAAAGATTAATAATCTGTTTAAAAGGAAAGAATAAGAGTTTGGAAAAAAATAGTAAAAGAGTTATATTAAACTAGAACACCTGTATCGCATTGCCTAAAAAAGAGTTAGAAGGCACCTTAATTTCCCTTATCCGAAGGTTGACTTCAAAAATCCCTTCCTAGGATCCCTTCCTAGAATTAATACTTTCTGAGATAATTGGCAGAAATAATTGGCACACGAAATAAATCTCATAATAAAACCTATATATGTATATGTATATGTATATATTTGTTCATATAAATAAAACTATTTTTTTATGGTAATTAGTGTAGTGCATTTTATTGAAAATAAATACATACTCCCTGAAATAAAAATAAAATATCAATAATAACTTTAAATAAACGTTAGAATTAATATTACGGTAATCTTAAT
>NW_020214821.1:0-1654 GCF_003070985.1 Temnothorax curvispinosus | reverse complement strand
CAATCACACCTTACGGTCTACTCAAGCACGGCACAAATAATCTTACATAAGTATGATTTTTGAATGTTTAAGTTTATATTTAATAGCGGTGCTGCTATATTATTTTAATTATTAAAAATATGTTACTAACACTAATATAGATACCGAATTAACTATGTAATAATGTATTTTTCAGATGATGAGACCTCTGGTTATTGTGCAAGTAATGCTGGGTCCGTCGTAACATCAGAAGATTCAGAAGGTCGTGATGGATCACAGAAAAGGCAATTCATGGAACGTACTAGTGGTCCTTCTAGCCTGTCACCATCTACTTCAACTAGTCACCGAACATCATCTTCTGATGTCCTAAAAAGTCCATTATCACCAACGTTCAGCTGTTTATCGGAAGACAGCAATGCCAGTTCAATGCTTTCCTTAGATTCGTGTGAACTTGATGGCTCTGACAAGCTATGCGCTTCTTCTAAGAAACGTAAAATATGTAAAACACCTACATATCCAAGGCGCGAAGGTCCACGATCTAATCTGAAGATTATGCAAAACTTTACACAGCAAATAATTGAATCGCAAGAAAATTTACTGACAAAAACTATTGAAGAACAGCGCAAGCTTGATCAGGAGATGCTTAATCAATATAATCATATCTTCTTGCAGCAAACGCAAATGTTACTCACAGGGCTGCAAAATTTGAATTCGCCGTTACCTACAAATTATCCAACGGTTCAGCAATTTCCTAGAATTCCAACTATGCCACCAATGAATCCGATGTTCACAGAAACTCTACTACCTCAGAACAATAAGAATACAGCTCATCCTTATACTTCGCCATGGCACGAAATGCAGACTTGCCCAAAGCCAGATCAAATTGAAAAAGCGCTTCCTAAATTTACAAGTTTACCACCTGCAACTGTTATCCGACCAAATCTCATACGCATCTCCATACTGATGTCTTGTGAATTCCAAACAAGTGACCAACAACTCTGTATTCACAGCAGCTTGCCAGGTAGAATATGGTGACTGCAATTGCCTTTTCAACAGAAATTGGCACTCTAGCTACCAAGAATGGTATCGCGGGTTGTAATCTATTATATAGTTTGTCACATATGTAATCAAATACAGATTTTTTCATCCTGAAGGTTTCAAGCCAGTCTTCATCTAAATATTCTGTCAATACTATTCTTTCCCAAAAGTCA
This sequence comes from Temnothorax curvispinosus, assembly GCF_003070985.1. Classification (NCBI taxonomy): domain Eukaryota; kingdom Metazoa; phylum Arthropoda; class Insecta; order Hymenoptera; family Formicidae; genus Temnothorax; species Temnothorax curvispinosus. Next base: position 464 of record NW_020214821.1, on the reverse strand, counting down.
GAACTTCTGGCTTTCATCCATATTCGCGGAGATCGTCTACAACTTTGCATTGCAATTATTTGTCCAAATGCAAGCAAATATGTATTCATAATTATAAACATTGTATGCCATAACTTTTGTGCTAATCTTCGTCGACGATTTTGTAATATGAGAAATAATTTATGCATATTACTTTGGTACTGTGCAACTAAAATTATGGCTCTCGGATCCATAATATTTTTATGTTCTAATAGTTACATAACCTTCATATGTCAAGCTACTGTTGACATTTTGCACAGTTGGTAACGTTCAACCTTGCCGCAACCCTGGTGCAACTCTGGTGTAACACTGGTTCGGTGGAAACAGGCAAGCCAACCCAACTCTGACCCGAATCTAACCCGACTCTGACCCGATTCGAACGCTCGGTGGAAACTTACTCCATGATGTAAAAGACATGTGTAGCAAGTCCAAGGATGCGCAATAGT
>NW_020214820.1:0-2489 GCF_003070985.1 Temnothorax curvispinosus | reverse complement strand
AGCATCATTCCATCCTTGCCGAAATAAACGCCGTATGCGGGGTCTATATTTGGATCGGCGCTCAGAAAAGCCTTAATGTACTCTCGGCCCAGTGGACCCAACTGATCTTTCAACGTTTGTAGAAACGTTTCTCGTCCCTTCGACGTTTCCAACTGCTTTCGTACGGATGTCGCGATCGAGTCGTCTGTGGTTTCAAAAACATTCGCGTTTGTGAGGAATTTGGGAATTGTATCTTGCACGGTTCTCGCCGTCGTCGTCGACGATGTGGAGGTTATCGGTAGTACTTTCGATCGTTTCGATTGATTAGATTTATGCGGTGTCGATGAGAGATCCAACCAGGAGTTTGATAGCTTTCTCTTTTTCGACGTCGCATCCTCCCAATCCTCCTCCTCCTCCTCCTCCTCCTTCTCCTCCTTCTCCTCCTTCTCCTCCTTCTCCTCCTTCTTGCGCTGCTGAAAGGGTAACGTTTCGATCCCCACGTAAGCATCGCTCTCCGTCGGCTCCTCTTTCTTCACCGAGATCGAGTTGTCTGCGATCTTTTGCAACGGTCCGATGAGAGGCTTAAAGTGTGCGTCCAACTCAATGTCTTTCACGATCTTACCGGTCTTCAAAGCGCGAAGTTTCTTACGAATTGAATCACTCGTTTTCGCAATTTCCTTCACAATCTTCTCGCGCTCGCGAATATTCTTGCTCCTGTCGATCGTGGCCATCGCGGGAAAAAGCAGACTGTTAATCTCACGTTTTAACTCGACGAGGTATCGACATCGACTGACCGCTTTTGCGGTATCGCGAACACGTTAAATTCTTTTCTGTATCGGCCGTTCGAAAGCGCGCTGTCCTTGTCTATCACTACGAACCCGTACTTGCGTTGCCAACAATCGTGGCACAACGCACAAAATTCATCGTACAACATGTCGGTATTTACGTGATCGTTGTACACGTGTTTCAGATTGGTACCATCCTGTTTGAACAGGATCAGTAGGTTCGCGTTGTCACGTATCAGATGTTTAGGTATTCTCGCGTACGTTTGACAGAGATAGAAGCAGTCGACGCTCGAGTGCCTACCCATTGAGAAGTACTCTCTCACAGCATCTCGCTTATCGCATGCCACGTCATCGAAGACGAAGATTGAGATTTTGGACGCGCATCGCTCGGCGGAATGATGTCACTGTTGTTGGAAAACGTAAAATAGCCAATCTCTTCTATCGACGTTAATACATTCTTTAAGTATCGATATTTCGGTTGCTGCAACGATTTCGAGTACACATACACGTTCTCGAAACGTACACCATGCGGACTTTCCAGCAAGCTTATCAGAACGTTGGTTTTACCGCAATTCGAGGGGCCGCAAATGATCGCGCGTATAGTAGTTGGTAGCATCGCACCGTGCCTGCGCTTTTCCGGGTTGCTCCCCATCGACCGTAACCTGTCGTCGCAATTCGTCACGCGAATCGTCAACGGTTGTCGCACGAATCTCATTTTTTTTAGACTGTCGACTAGAGCTTCCGGCCGAACGCCTATTTATAGGTGGGCGGAACCGCGAATCGCTCAGTTGCAAAGATGTTCGTCCTGCTGTCGAGACCTTCCGATATCCGCGATTTGAGTGTCGAACAGCTACAATTTGTGCCGAAACCTGTTCTGCTGCAAATGTGCTGTGATCACGTCCACTACGTGTGGGACAAGCTTCCGGAACATATAAAAACAGATTCAGAGGTTCAGACATATCGTCGCTGTTACGAGCATTACAATCAACCGTGGCAGCGAACGCACATCGACGGTCCCGCGCCATTGATAAAGGATTGCTACGAATGCCAACGAAAATAGGCAAAGGCTTATTAAATCGCGCGATTAACGCACTTCCGATCGAATTGCATATCCCCGGCTATCAGTTTTGTGGTCCGGGCACTCATTTAAAAAAACGATTAGCAAGAGGTGATCAAGGTATTAATCCATTGGACACAGCGTGTCGTGAACACGACATAGCTTATTCTCACAGTAGCGATCTCACCGAGAGACACGCGGCGGACAAGATATTCGCTGAGAGAGCGCTAGGACGCGTCGTCGCGAAAGACTCGACTCTCTCCGAGAAAGCTGCAGCTACCGCCGTCTGGGCGGCCATGAAGGCTAAACGGAAGCTCGGAATGGGTTTGAAAATAAAGGTGAAGGCGAAGGCGAAGACGCAAACGAAGATGAAGATGAAGAAGAGAGCGGATTCGAAAAAACGGATACTTCCGGCAGCGAAACGCGGTGGTATCTTGCCCATTCTACCGTTGTTGGGAGTTCTCGGTTCGTTGGTCGGTAGAGCGGCGGGAGTCGCGAAGGCTGTGAACGATAACAAAGTCGCGCGACGTCAGCTGGAAGAACTTAAACGACACAATCGCGCCATGGAAGGTCACGGACTTTATCTCGCTCCGTACAAACGCGGACGGGGAGTCTCGAGTAAAAAAAAAAAACGTCGAAGAGACGCTAAAAATTCCGAAAGGTGTAAC
>NW_020214819.1:0-2661 GCF_003070985.1 Temnothorax curvispinosus | reverse complement strand
TTTTTTTCTCTTTATTCCATAAAATATCTCTAATAGAAAAAAATCTGAGTAAAAATAGTTGCCTCTATATTCATCTTTATTTATGATGATCTCCAACCCGCCATATTTTTCCGAGAGTATGTAACTACTCTACAAAATGTAATTTATCTGTCAACCAGTACATCGTAACGGCGGACCTAAATGCACACCATATTTTCTTTGGCAGGCATATTTCCACCTCGCTTCTCTCTCTCTCTCTTTCTGCTTTTACGTCTGCATATTTATTTTCAATATTTATCACTTTGTATAACTGCTCCGTAAAGGTTTTAAATAACAAATATTATTATTAAATTCTCTAAGTAAAGAAAAAATCTGTAATTTTATTTCAATTTTTGACTTCAGGATTGGCTCCATTAGCTCTGCGAAAACTTTCCATCGGAATAACATCGTAGACAATCTACTTTCACGAGCACTGTGATCGCAGTTATATGCTAATTACAATATCTGTAGTGATTAAGAACACACCCAGGCCCCTTGCGCATTATTAAAATAATCCCGTTTGACATGTCACCAGTGATGAGCGCGAGGAGCGCTCAATGGTTCTTCAGAACTCTATGAATTCCGGACAAACATACTTTCGGAGTCGTCGAAAGCTCGAACGCGACTCGAAATCCTATCGATAATGATCGTGACATGCGTGCGTAGGACCCGCGATGAGGGATTCGCGAAAAGCTCGTCGACAATTATGGGCTTCTCCTCATCGTCGCGTGGGACGTTGAAGGAAACACAAGATTGGCGATGGGCGATACGAGCGGAACCGTCGAAAGCCGTCCGTTCACCTCGCCCGTGTGGCGCAATGACGTCAGTCATCTGCCAAGATATTCCAGCGATCGACGAACGACCGGGTCACGTACCGAAAGCAGGAAGTGCCGAAACTCGTCCCTGCTATATATCTTCGCGCGAGAACTGACTGATGTCTGTATCATCAGATAAAGACGATTTTATCTTTTTCTTTTTTTTTTCATGCGATCGCATGATGATACACGTGATTGCCGTTCATTGACTGCGTAGAATTCAATGTTATTAAGTTCTCTCGATCTTAATCTCTTTCTCTCCTCTTCAATCTTTCTTCAAATTATAATCTTTCTTACCTCCTTAAACGAGATAAAGAAATAAACAGTTACATTTACGCCTGGCTATTATCTCGATCATTTCGTGGCTTTTTCGATTGTTTGCCAATGCACAAGAGAAAATAAAAAAGTATCAACATCTTAATCTTTCAATTAAGATACAGGCAGAAGGAGAGCGTTGTTTGTTTTAATAGCGAGACAATTCTTTGAGTTATAAAGGATATCGAAAAATAAGAGGCTCTCGCGAGTTAAGCTTTACAAATGTAAATAGATAACAAAGCTTTATGCTTCGCTTAATTTCACGTGGATTTAATTCAGTAGATTACGGCTTACGGATTATTGCGCTGCAAATTACTCTTATGGCACAAAATGCTATCACATTGTTTTCTCTCGAAGTAGAACTTTAGAGAAGTCAACTCGTCTCTCAGTTTCGGCACGAGGGGAGGGTGCTTTTGTATGGCGAAAGGCCGCTCGAAATGCTTTCTCATTATTCACGAGTTCGGTGCAGTTTAAAGCCGCGCTGTCCGTACGATTATAGCTTTATTCTGAGCTCACTGTCGGGCAACACAATTAAACTTCGTTATGCAGTTGCGCAGTGCCAGGATGAAGACACTCAAGAAATTAATTATGTTTGTTCTCGTTCTCCGCGAGCGATACACCGCTCTCCGCTCCGTCAGATATACTAAATTCAATTTCCCGTTTGCATCGATCTTTCCCGTTGCGGTCATTGTGCCAATAATGCAGGATGTCCTTCCAATTCTGTATTTGATGCGAAACAAGATTTTTCGCATCTTCAATAAATTTCTCCTGATCAAAGCTTCTATCTTATATGAGCCGTTAGCATAAATATTAATTAACACGTCTACATTTTAAATAAAACACATCTTCCTAGAGAAACATAAAAAAGCAGAGAATCATTTAAATTATAATGAAAACTGATCGGTCCTAATTGAAAGAATCAACTCCAATTTGAAGGAAGGCTCCAAGGTTGCAACTCCTAATTAATTTGTGTTAGTCGCGGAAATCAAGACTGATTATCTGTATTAAAATATTCATCTGTATATATGTCGCATTACAAATTAATCGGGGCGGATTCGCCTAGCTCAGCCCTGGGGAGCACGGTCTTCTTCTCTCTCGTCTTCCGCGCGAGAATCGTCATTGAAACCTGCATTTCCGACTTCGCGACTTTCCGCGAGCGAACATGGAAAGCGGCGGATGCTTAGGTATCATCATAAGCGGTGGATATTGCACGGCGGATTAAACGCTCGTCACGCGGGCACGTTGACACTACCGGAGGATTTTGTGCCGTTAGTAGGCCAGTGACTTCTCGTCGCAGCGCGTTCCATTTTCGCGCCCCGGCGTTCGCTCGCTCGTGTCAAATCCGCAGAGGCAAAACGCGCTCGCTCGCTCGTTCGCTTTGTCGCCTGTGCGCACTCCGTTCGCGCTATATGAACGCCTACGTTTCATTTAACGTTTCCTCGATACGCGGCAATTTCGCAAGATCCCTTCTCTATGAATCCGCGGATTGATTTCAAGATTTTTTTCCCGACAG
>NW_020214818.1:0-6406 GCF_003070985.1 Temnothorax curvispinosus | reverse complement strand
TAATACAACATTTATCACGTTCTCTCTTGAGAGAATTATTAAAGATTTAATATCCCTCGATAAAAATTTCTCTTTGCACATTTCGATTTTCAGGGAATCGAATTCCAATCTCGCGGTAATAGCTATTATCAGATTCTTGCGTATATCCTTGCGATTGTCAATCGCTAATTACGCGATCGACTTCGAACGTGCCCGCGCCGCGCGCGCCGGCCCGTTATGCGTGAGAAAATCTCCGCGCGACGACGGCGCGTTCCCAGCGACTCCAGTCCCGCATTTCCTCGTGGAATTAGACGTGGAAAGGCGCGAATCGAGACTCGATCAGACGCTCAACAATACGCACGGCGTGTACTCGGCACTCGGTGTTAGAAAGTACATTAACGGCCAATTATCACGAGCGGGCAACAATGGCAAGAGACTCGCGAAGCGCTAATGATAAATCCGTGTAAAATATTCCGTTCACGACATCCGTAAGCTTCTCTCTTTTTTTTCCCCGCTGCGAGAAGTGCGTCGCTTCTAAAACATTCGCGTCGCGTCGACACGTTCGCCGGGTTTAACGACGGCGATTAAAGTTCGTTTAACCAAAATCTATTTAAACCCATACGGTATAACAACAGATTTAAACAGAGTACAGTTTATAAAGTTTTTTAAATTAATATTATCTCATTCTCAAGTATATTAGAATTCTATTACGCGGTTACGTGCTTATTTCGACGATGTCTCTTCCACTGTCGGAAGTATTCTCAGAACTCTTCAACTGAAATACCAATCAGGTCGAAACTATTTTTACATAATTCAACGGATGCTTGTTGAGAGCATTTTTTAACAAGAAAATTTGATATTGATTCTCCGTTCCGTTAAAATATCACTTGACATTTTCCATAACGAGAGACGAGTTTATTAAACAATTACCGAGCGCATTGTTGACACGTATTATCGAAACGAGACGTAGAACGTAGCGGAAGAATAAGAGATTAATTGCAATGTTTTGTCATCACGCTTCCGGTTTCGCAGGGCCGTTAACAGAAAAAAAAGGAGGGTGTCCACGGACTTAATTGTAGAATCGCGTATTGTCGCGCGAGTTATTTCGAACGAGTCATCGCACGCGCGCTCTCGCCAATTCCTCGGCACCGCGTGTGTGTCCCAATTATCGATCACCGCGATCGATTTTTATCTCGGCTACTATTCCAGTCACGCGCCGGGATCAGACACACCCTGACCTACCCGACGTGGCGAGAACGTTTCCAGCTTCCGAACAATAATCGCCGCGCCGAGCTCGACGCGGGATGAGGGAGACGTAACGTTGCGTTATATACGATCGGACCTCGTTCTCGGTCGTCGTTGATGATAATTTAGTAGCTTCGCCTGTGCTTAGCTACTCCGAAAATATTTCGTTTTACCGGTTCCGCGGTAGGAATGTCGATGACCTTGCGGCTTTATAAATGACGAAATTCCATACTAGCCGATATCCATGAACACGCATATGTATATATTTTATATATATATACACACAATTTTATATATATATATATATATATATATTAATATATATAATTATACATATATATGTATATAAAATTCCGTCAGTACGAAAATATACGATCGATGAATATTTATGTAACGCAGAAGAACGCGGAATTTTTCCCTCGTAATTAATAGTACATTTGGTTGTAGCCTTCGGCTGGTATATAATTTAAAACACAAGAACTTTCGCCGTAACGTAAACAACAGTCGCTCCTAGTTCTATTATTTTGTTTTCCCTTCGGCTTTTTATGTGCTCGCACGACTTTTATCCGGGGAGAACGGGAAAACAAATCCGTCACGACGATCGTTAATCCACGGCTCACGGTAAACGCGTTCAAAGCGATATAAATATTATGCGAACGTTTCGTACACCCAGTTCGCGAATATTTCCGCGGCAAAACACACGACCGGCGGCCGTTCAACCGCTCTAAAACGAAGCCGGAGCACGGCTAAGGAACTTGGAGCCGCCGCGCCGCTGAGGCACGTCGCTGCTCTCGATCATCATCGGTATTGATCCCTCTCTCCTCGTTGCTCTCTCTCTTCCTGTCTCTCTTCCGTCTCTGTCCCCCGTCTCCCTCCCCGACGGCTCCGTCATTCATTATTCACGATGGACGGCATCAAAACAGCGTTATATCGCGATATATTGCGCGGCCCGATCCGACTGAGTGCAATGTTCTTACAGAGGAATGCCCCCCCCCCCCCGTCCAGTTTCCACAACCGGAATACAAACCCCTCCCCCCCTCGATTTTTCACAAGGGAAAGACTCGGCCGATAAATATTCATTATCGCCTGTAAATTCCGGGATATTATAACATCGCGCGCATAGCTATATGCCGCGCATGTATTTTCATCAAAGTGGATTTTTTCCTCAAATGTCACGTGACGCGTCAAAGAGTTTTCCCAATTGCAAGCACCTAAAGGCAAGGGATTTTTCGCGCGGACTAAGCTTCTCCGAGTTGTAATCAAGTATTTTTTTCGCAGAACTTTAATTTCACGTTCGATCAGATATTTGATAACGAGCGTCGGAATTTTTCCCGACGAAAAATTGACCTCGCCGCGAGTCCGCCATCGAGTTAAGATTGTCTGTTTCTTTGACGACCTGCGTTTAACATAAATCATAAAATGTAATGATACATTGCGCGTGTCGCGATCTCGGTCACCGACCATTCGCTCCATCGCGAACAATGTCAATGTCGGAATATTGACAATAAAATATCGATCGTCCGAGCGTCGGACGTACCGCGGGTTATCGTTATCGGCGTGCCGACCGGCGACTCCTATCCGATGTATGCGCGCGAGTCGAGTCGAATCGAGTCGAGGTCGTTCGCACCGCAGCGACGACGAGCACAAGCCTGCATAATATGCCGGCGCAGTCGCGACGCGCGGCACGGAGCGGAGTGGAGCGGAGTGAAGCGGAGCGGCGTGCCTCTCGCAGCCGCGTGACTGCGTCAGAATCGTACGGTTGCGCCTCCCCACCCCTCGTGCACGGCCCTGATCTCGGACAAGCAACGCGTAACGAGGTACCAACTGCACCGTAAAACCGAGTTTACTAAACTGGCGGCCGCGCCGCGCCGCGCTGAGCCCGCCCGTCGATCAAGTCGGAGATCAACGCGGATAACGCCTCGTCTCCCGTTCGATTGAAAAATTCAAGCAACAACAAAGGTTCTTTTCTTTCAGGGATTTCCATTGATACTCCCTGGTCTTTACGGGTCGTACAATATTATTAAATTGTCCATACTGCAGTTAATTAATTATTATATATATATATATATATATATATATAATATATACGGTATTATATTTAGATGGTGGGTCTAAAATTTATAAATGAATGACGAAGTAGCTAATTTAAGATTAACCCGTTGAGGTCACACCTCCTAAAAGTAACGTAGAGGTCACATGGGGTCCAATGGACCCCACAACAGTTTCCATTTGCGTTCTTTTTGATGTATCGACTCAAACCTTGAACTGGAATTAATTTATGACTTCCTCTTGATAATCCAATAATTTAAAAAATTTTTTTATGTTGAAAAAACGCGAGGAAAAAATTTTTTTTCGAGAAATTTGACTTTTTTCACAAAAATATCCATCAAAATTTTTTGAGATAGAGCAAAAAAACTTTGTGCGTTTAACTCTCAAAATAGTATACTTTTAAGAAAAAAAAAAGCCTAAGGTCCACTGGACCCCATGTGACCTCAACGGGTTAATTATCACAGCTGCTCAAATAATTGATCTTTGCTCTCATTGCAAAGTTCAGAATATATAAGAGGTTTTGTATTTAAGTTATACTTGCATAAAGTATAAGTTGATTGTAAAATAATATTTAAAATATATAACATACAAATTTTGAAATCGGTCGATTACTTTCACATTGTGTAGGCGAACCGCACTCTGTTAGATTGTTTGATTTCGTAAAACGACTGTTGCACTCGTAGGATGTGCATACCATGAAAGAGAGGGATTGCAGAGAGGAAGGGGGATACGTGTGCGGAATAAATTGGCGGATTTGAGTATGTGCGCGATACTATGTAGCGATATCATGCATTTTTGAAAATATGCCATATCTACGTAACATAAAAAAATTGCATATTTTTATAGTTCAAAAATTTATCGTCTATCATATACGTTCGCCGTTAAAGCGATAACATTGCGCCGGAGTTTACCCGATATTAACGTAAAATTTAGTACACATCGAATAGTTTTTACGAAATTCTACGCTTTTGAAAAATCCCGAGGTCTACACAATTTTGATGCGAGGCCTCTTAAGAGGTGTGGCTCATCGTACGCGAACCTATTATTTTTTATGTTCAGTTTTAAAACTATAGAACGTGTTATTTACATCCGCGTTTCAAAACAGGATTTATACCACCTTTTTTCCTTAAACTAAACAGTCATATAATGCCATATGATATTACACCACGTCGCTACTCGTTTTGCCGGAACAGTACAGCAATAATATCTCCACAACAGCAGCTCGATGCCATCACAGAGTGTAAACATTTAACGCGTAACGGATATAGCGTTCCGAAGCATAATCGTGTCCGATTACCGCCAATCGGTTTTTCAATTATATCCCGCAGGTGTAATTGAGTTACAGCAGCGGTATATGCGAAACCGTCCATTATCCGCTTGTTTGCCGATTATCGACGATCCTTAGGATGCTTAGGCGCCTCTCTCGTCGCCGATCGATGATTCGCGTTCACGTCTGTTCCGGACCTATCCCTGAAGTACTTGGGAACCTAGGTTAAATATCACTCAACTGCCGCTATATTTCGATGAAGGAAAATTAACATTGCAATGTAAAATTATACTATAATGAAAATTAAGGCAAAATGTCTTTAATCTCGCATTTTCTTGTGTATTTCTAATGCCACTAATAAACCCGATAAAAACAAATTTTAAACACTAGTTTGCTAAGGCATAAAATTGTTCAATAGTGTTACGCCGTACTAATTAAAAAAACACTAGCTCCTATCGATCGATGTTTCTTTTTGGAAAAACCCCGTGGACTTCGATGCGACAAATAGAATCGCAATGCAGTTTGCGTGACGAGAAAATCATGTGTAAGATAGGTGATCGCGGATGACGTCAAGTAGCAGCTAGTTTTCAAAGCGTTTTACAATTTGCAGCCACAATGCGTCAACGGGAATCGTGACGCAAGGTCCGCCGTGATAACGCAATTCGTGCAGAAAAAAAAGGTCGAAAGTTTTTTTCTCGACGATTAATAAAAGTGGTTTAATCGATTTTCAGTGCTAGCGAGGAGTCGTCGTGTCGCATTACGCCGCGACGCAAAAAGCGATGTTACGGAACGCAAAGAAAGACAACGAAAAAAAAAAGAAGAAGAAGAAAGAATTATTGCGTTAGTCATAGAACTGCTGAGTGCTGACGCTTGTCAGCGCTAATCGTGTTAAAATAAATTTTCAAATGTCGAGCGTCTGACAACATCGCCGGCGCGAGAAACGAGGCTTATTTCACATCGATGAGAACAAAAATTTCATATAGATTTCCTGAAATAATATTTGGGTCTCCTAAAAATTGGTCCTGTCAACGAAAATTGGAAATTTGGAATTTTCCTTTGATAGCAAATTGAAACGACTGCGAGTATCACAATTGCTTTCCGAGCGATAATGCGACCTTCTTTTGTAAAAAATTGTGCGCAGATAAGATTTATCTTAAATATTCTCGGATGAATGCAATCTTACGCGAGCGAGAAAATATACGAAGGAACGAAAGAAACTTGTCTCGGAAAGTTCTTGGGGAAAAAGATGATCCTTATTCCTCTTTCCTGACATGCAATATTATTGCGTCTGATTCGGAGTTATTCTCAGATCAATATTAGACGACACTTCAGAACGACGAGTTTGTCGTCCACCACGAAGAAGGCAAACACAGGGTATATGAGTATACAGTGTAACGACGAGATATTATTACGACTTCAATTTGCGCGTCGCTCGCGGGACGACAAAAAGTATAGGCAAGCCTGCCGTCATTTTTCCCGGAAGCAAAAATCCCCGTCGCAAAAATAATCGTCGCTAACTCGACGCTCGCAGTTTTATTGCGTGGCGGATTTCGAGGAAAAGCCACTCCGTTATAATCTCGATTCGCGACGCCGCGCCGCCGCGATGAGTCACCGGCACTGAAATTATATTCCGTTTTGAAAAAAAAAAAAAAAAACTGCGCGACAATTTTCGCATTTCGACTCTTCGTTGACACGCGATGGCAACACATATGGATAAATTAGGCGATCTCGTCCGCAGGCAGAGGCCGAGAGGAGAGGGATCAGTCACGCTAACGGGGCTGGTTAACTAACGCTGATTAGAGAGAACCGAGGCACAAGATGGAACACAAGAATAAGATATGAGGGGCGAGGAATAAATATACGGTG
>NW_020214817.1:0-2177 GCF_003070985.1 Temnothorax curvispinosus | reverse complement strand
TTTCTCACTGATCTCGAGCCCCTCTGGTACTTCCATACGGATGTCTTCTTCGAGCACTCCATGTAGAAATGCAGTTCGAACGTCGAACTGCACCGCTTCAAGGTCCTCCTGTGCGATGATGGCCAGAAATACTCGAAGAAAGTCGTACCATGCAACCGTTCTCACCCAGCCATGGAGCCGAGGACACCCGAGGGACAGCAGCAACCAAGGGAGCGGCGGACATCGACACTTTGTTATGCTAAATACCGGATAAGCGAGTCCGAAGAGCCCATATAGCTAGCGTTTCTCGTAAGACATAGCGACGCGACAAATAGGAGAACCGGGGCCTGACTGACCCCGGCAGACGAGCCGCAGAGGGATGACCGAACGAGCCAACGAGCGGGCCCCGATAGGAGACCCGAGCGGAGGAGATAGGACTGGTCGCGGCGAAAATCCAGCGAAAGGCTCGCGAGATAGCGGGGACACGAAAATGCCCCCCGCGAACGAGGGCACAGCGGTCACAGCCGAAGGGTGGACCACGGAGTCCGCAAAAGAGAGGACCCCGAGATCAACCACCCGACCCGCGACGCACTAATACCACCGGGCGCGGAGATAGCGGGGTCAAGCGATGTCCCCCGCGCATAGGGGCACGGCGGTCCCAACCGGGGGCCGACACGCGGTGTCCGCCCAAAGGGGGATCCCGAAAACAACCACTCGATCTGCGACGCGCCAGGGCCACTGGGCGCGGAGATAGCGGGGTCACACAGTGTCCCCCGCGCATAGGGGTACGGCGGTCACAGCCGGGGGCCGAGCCACGGAATCCGCCCAAGGGGAGACCCCGAGATCAACCACCCGACCCGCGACGCGCTAATACCACCGGGCGCAGAGATAGCGGGGACAAGCGATGTCCTCCGCGCATAGGGGTACGGCGGTCCTAGCCGGGGTCCGAGCCGCGGAATCCGCCTAAAGGGAGACCCCGATGTCAACCACCCGACCCGCGATGCGATAATATTGCCGGGCACGGAGATAGCGGGGACACAAGATGTCCCCCGGAACTCGGCAACCGCGATACTCCGGCGGGAAGTAGCGGACGGGGGGTCACCAGGGGAGGCGCCAGGGAAGATCCGAGGGGTCAGCGAGACCACTCGGCCGGACAAACCTCGGACTCAGGAACCAGGGGAACGGGGTCCGAGAGGGCCTATGCGTATACGTACGAGTACTTGCGAAGCTCGGGGTGAGAACCACGGGCGACACCGAAAACACCGAAAAAATAGCATAAGAAAAGAGAAAGCGTTCACCATCTGGCGTGGAAAAGTACCGAGACGCAGATAATACCGATGGTGGGAGCGAAGATCCCGAGGTGGGGACGCCGCGAGAGCCCGGCAACTCGAGGCAGTCGCTCGGATATCGTGGTCGCGGTAACACGTCCTTAAGATTCGCTCATACAACACGGACTTAGCGCGTAGTTTAGCGCAGCGATATATTACAACCAAGCACTGCGTACTTGCGCGTTAAACATAACTCGTATAACTATTGCGAGCGGTAATTAATTACCATTTATAACAACGTTCGACGAAAAGTGTCAGCGTGAAGCGCATACGGCGCGACAATCTTTGTAATCAACTACGACGATCTGAAATAAATCAATCGTTTGTTAATATACACAGTGTCAAGTTAATTTGAATTACTTACCTGCGACTTACCTTGTCCTACGGCATCGATCCATCGTTGTCCAGCGGCGTTCCAGTATGCGATAAGGCGAGGATCTGGGACAATCAGCGGCAGTTGAGATCCATCCGGGGCGAGAAGCTGAAAAGGAAATTGGCCGATTAGATAAACATACACATTTTCTACTTACCTGTTCCGTCGGGGGTGGTCCCACGTTGTCCATCAATGATCCAGCAGTGGGGAGGCAGCGTCGGGGCGTCGAGACATCCTGCGTCGAGAACCTGAAAATAAAAGAGAATTAATAGAGTATTGTTTCAACATCGCGCTATAATTTCGATACTTACCTTCTCGGTATATCAAGGTCAAACCGAGTGGCGACCGTTTGATAGGCAAATCTGGCTGAGATCTCATATTTTCGTGTGATCCATGTACCCAGAGAGTGACGTCCGGTCACAACCTCACCACCGGTGAGAAAGTCTCCGAGTAGTCGACTCCCTGTCGTTGCATGAACCCTCGCGCACATAAACGAG
>NW_020214816.1:0-1258 GCF_003070985.1 Temnothorax curvispinosus | reverse complement strand
TTTTTTGGTCAAAATTGGATCTTGGTTGCCTGATAATATTATTTGCGTGAATTTATCTAATTTATCACCCCAGCAAACCACGCGCCGTTACTTTCGGTCGTTACTTGAAACGTAGTCTCAACCAAAAGTTATAGAACAGTGCTGTTACATAATTAAATTATATTATCAATATTATTTATAGGCAACAAAGATCTAGTCCTGATCTAGTAAAACAGCCTTTTCTCTAAATTGATTGGGAAATGTGTTCAGATAATATATATTTAACTACCGGCTTTTAAGTAATTTGGGTAATCAATAATCAGTTTAAGTATTATGTATTTTAAATTTAGATCTAACGTCGAATTTTGCTAATCAATAATGTGTTAAATATAAAAAACAAACGATCAGCTTAGAGATCCGGAAGTATCGTGGGAGAAATTGAAGAAATTAAATAATCAACCGGCGCGGCGATAGCCTTACTTGGGTTTTCCCCTTCCAGGAAACGATTTTCTCTCAAAAATCGGTGAGGGTTCTGTAGACGTGCTAGATTCTGGTCCATGGTACAGGGAGTCTGCAAGCAAACATTTCCCCTTTGTCTCTTATTCCTAATTCGCTGAATGTAAATGATTAATCGCAAGTGCTCTTGCGATCTCACGCGGCAGGCACTTCGTCCTGGATCTACACTGCGCGATGCATAACAGGCGGTTCGTGCAGACAAGACTGCAACCAAGGAAAGCGTGTATCGCATACACGTATATACGTGCATCGAACAAAATTATGTCTGTGGAAATACAAACAAACCGACGGTAGAACGAAAGTGCTCGCAGCTAGAAGCAGTGGAAAACGCGAGCCTCGCAGAAACGGATCATTCTGTGATATATATGTGGTGGACTTTGTATGATCATACTTATTATGTTTCACTGCACAAAAAGTAATAAATATAATTAAATCAATTAATATTGGATAGTCCAGAAATATAAAAATTTCTCCTTATTAATCTAAATATATAACTAACAGTAGTTTAAATCCATCAAATGTATTTATGTTTATATCTTTTGGTTTAACACGTGAACTGTATGAAAAGTTATTTGTATTTTTAAAGTAAATGATAAATAATATAAGTAAGAGAATATATAATAATTGTGGACCTTAGCTACACAATATTTACTTTACCACATTTCACTTTTGAAACAGTTATTGCATTAAAGATATTATAACTTTACTTAAAATGTAAATGGAAAAGACACAAATCAATAGCATTATTCTTATATTTTTACTT
>NW_020214815.1:3858-5673 GCF_003070985.1 Temnothorax curvispinosus | reverse complement strand
ATTATAACATCAAATATTATTTAAAAAATTTTGTTAATAATGAGTTTATATAGAGCACGTGTATTTGGTCATTGGCGTTATTTTCTCTTTTTAGAAAAATGTAACTTTTGTAGATTCGTACGTCATCTGGTAATTAGAAAAATTTAAAATATATATCATTATAAATATTTACTCTAATAAAAAAAATCATACTTCTATTTGACCTTTGTGAAAAATTCTACAAACGCTTGTTGAGGCAATCACTGTACCACATTTAATATCAGACAATGTGTATTACAGAACATCAGTTATAGCACCAAGAAAAAAACGCAGCAAGTTGTGGAATTATTTCAAGGAATTGAAACCTTTGCTAGTAAAGTGCACGACCTGTAAAAGAGAAATTAAGGTATCTAGCCCAAGAAACTACACAAACGTAATGAGAAGGCACTTAAGTAGACATGGAATATTTCTCGACAATGACTCTCTCTCACTACCTGACGACTTAAAACAATATTACTCGGAGTTACCGGGATATAAGGCAAAATGCAATAATTGCGGCAAAACATTATCCTTCTTAACAGATTTTAAAACATTACAAATACATTTACGAAGACATTCCACAAGAATCCTGAGTCGAGATGAGTAAGTACACAATCAAAAAATTATTAAAATACTAAAAATTATCAAATAAATGTGTAATGATAAAACAATCAGTAGCTAAACAAAATGGAGTAAATAAAGGTTTTTATCGGGGCATCCATATAATATTTATATGCAATTTTGATCATAAATGTGCATGTACAATGTACATACACCTAGTGCGTTTTTTACCTTTTTTTTAAATATATGTTTGAAGATCTGTACGCAATCTGATACTTGTGCAAATTTTAACTATATATTCGTATAAACATACATTCTACTAAATTAAATGTGTCTTTATGACCTTTGTAAGAAATTCTACAAACGCTCGTTGATGCAATTGCTGTACTACATTTAGTATCAGACAATCTATATTACAGGACGGTTATAATGGCACCGAAAAGAAAACGCAGCAAGTGTTGGAATTATTTCAAGAAATTGAAACCTTTGCTAGTAAAGTGCATGACCTGTAAAAGAGAAATTAAGGTACCTAGCCCAGGAAACTACACAAACGTAATGAGAAGGCACTTAAGTAGA
Source organism: Temnothorax curvispinosus (assembly GCF_003070985.1). NCBI lineage: Eukaryota > Metazoa > Arthropoda > Insecta > Hymenoptera > Formicidae > Temnothorax > Temnothorax curvispinosus. The sequence continues at coordinate 4,518 of NW_020214815.1, read as the reverse complement.
CATGGAATATTTCTCGACAATGACACTCTCTCACTACCTGACGACTTAAAACAATATTACTCGGAGTTACCGGGATATAAGGCAAAATGCAATAATTGCGGCGAAACATTATCCTTCTTAACAGATTTTAAAACATTACGAGTACATTTACGAAGACATTCCACAAGAATCCAGAGTCAAGATGAGTAAGTACACAATCAAAAAATTATTAAAATACTAAAAATTATAAAATAAATGTAATGATAAAAGAATCAGTAGCTAGAGAAAATTGAGTGAATAAAAGTTTTTATCGGGGCATCCATATAATATTTATATACAATTTTGATCATAAATGTGCATATACACCTGGTGCGTTTATTACCTTTTTTTTAAACATGTTTGAAGATCTGTACGGGATCCGATAATTATGCAAATTTTAACTATATATCCGTATAAACATACATCCTAATAAGTAAAGCATGCCTCTTTATGATCTTTGTGAAAAATTCTGCAAACGCTTTTTGATGCAATCGCTGTACAACATTTGGTGTCAGACAATCTGTATTACAGGACAACACCGAGAAAAAAACGCAGCAAGTTGTGGAATTATTTCGAAAAATTGAAACCTACTCTGGTAAAGTGCACGATCTGTAAAAAAAAAATTAAAATACCTAGTTCATC
>NW_020214815.1:0-3848 GCF_003070985.1 Temnothorax curvispinosus | reverse complement strand
AAAAAAACATGGAATATCTCCTGATGATGACACTTTCACACTACATGACGACTTAAAACAATATTACTCCCAGTTACCGGGATATAAGGCAAAATGTAATAATTGTAACAAAACATTATCCTTCTTTGGAAATTCGAGATATTTACGAGACCATTTAAAAAAACATTCAGTCCTTCTAACAAGAATCCAGAGCCGAGATGAGTAAGTACACAATAAAAAAATTATTAAAATATCAAAGATTATTAATGCTCATTTGCAATTCTGATCATAAATGGGCTTCTCAAATCGTTATAATGATTATTTTTTAATTATTTCGCAAATATAATTTAAATAGATATGAATCACTTATTTTCACGGTTTTTCATGCATCATAGATATAAATAATTCAGAAATTTAGATTAAGATGCTTATTTGTTTGACATTAATACTGCAGAAATTGGAGGCAGAGTGTTTCCTAAAAGTAATTACACAAATTTGAAGGGGATATTCTTTGGCTAATTTTAAGAAGAAAAGGTCCTCTAAACATGTGTTTTAAACTACTTTATTTTCAAAATACAGAATGTCAAAGTTGTAAAGAAGAAAATGAAAATTTCGAAAATCTGGAAAACATTTAAAGGCATTTTATTGAAATTTGGTATGCGTATATGTGGTATTAAGAATTATATATTCTAGTACCGATGAAAAATTTTTAAATCTACCTGGGGCGTGTGTCTTTAACACCATGTGTTCTAAAAACAAAGTAATTTAGAATACGTGTTTATAAAACCTTTTCTTCTTAAAATAAACCAAGAAATATCTTCTTCAAGCTTGTGTACTTACTTCAAAAACATGCTGTATAAAGTGTATGATTTATACATAGTTTTTATTCAAATTCAGTATTTAAATTAAATAGCTCTGTTTAATAAAATCTATATAGCACAACTCAAATATGCCATCCACATATTACTTAAATGATTCATTAATAAAAATTTCTATTAGCTAACAATCAACGGTTTTTTATAATATTTGAATATACGTTATAGATCTGCAAATGTCAACATAGTGATATTGATTATTCGTTACCCTTGAGATTATTATTATATATATAGCACCAACCTAATTTATTCTGACATTATCTACAATTTTTCGTGAAGACATTCTATCATTTTTGACCGTTATAATTGACGGTGACGGTATTCGTCTTATGTTTAAACGCATACTCATATTAACCCGTTAACTGCCTTAGATGTTTCTCAAAAATGTCATTGTAACGTACAAAATATCATAAGTTTAATTAGAAGGATACACCATTTTACGGTCTCAGGACAGGATTTTGGTAAACTAATATAATATTATTTGTGTAAATTTATGTACATTTCTTCATCTCATCTAAAGCTAGAATAAATCAATTACGTTAAAATAACGTTTCACCCTAACTCAATTTTATATCATATCATGTTTCACTTATCTATGGCCTAGTTTACACCGATCTCTTGATACGCGTATCAAAATCAAATAGTATATTTGAACTGATCAGCCAATAATCAGACTTATTTACTAGTTATTTACTATTTAATACGCGTATCAAGTGATCGGTGTAACTATAGGCTTATTAATCACAAATTCAGTCTAGACATTAATTATTTGACATTAGCATTACAGAAATTCGAGGTATAAAACTTTCTCTTCCTATCTCTTTCTTTTTCTTTCTCCTTCTCATTCTCACTTACAAAACTTCACTCCATTAGCGGTTTACCGCCAACAAGTACATAATAGCATTAAGCAATATGTACACTTGTAGTATTTTAATAATTATTACTTTTTCTATTTTTAATCACACCACTATTCTATACAGACCAAGCATTTCAAGTTTAGCGGCTGATATTACGGATCCCTCTGCACACCGTCAAAATCAAGAGACATCTGGTTCGCTCGTTCAATCATGTATGAAAGAAACGACAGAAAAAACAGACGCACTTAATGAGTAATTATTTTCTTATATCACGCAATATAATAATGTCTTGTTATTTAAATTTTTACTCTTTTGCAAGAGTTATTTTGCAAGAGAGTAATTTATAACGTTAATATTTTAAATAATGCCATTTCTAATTGCACCGTTTTTCAATGCAGACCAAGCACTTCAATTACAACGGGTTTTGATACGAATCCTACTGCAGAATGTGAAAGCCAAGAATCATCTGGTTCGTCCGTTCAATCATTTGAACAAACGAGAAAAGAAACAAGCACAATTGATAAGTAATTATTCGATTTTTTAATATTATACAATGTAATGATATCCAAATACTTAAATATTGAGCTCTCTGCACAAGTATATAACTTACATATGTAAAATTTTAAATAATTATATGGTCCATTTTTATTTTATTTACAAATTTATACATCGAAAGTTTTGGATTTTCATGATTCCCATGTACTTGTAAAAAGAAGTGATAATCGTACAAAACAGGCTTTTTTAGGCGATCACTGTACTACATTTAATACCAGACAATATGTATTACAGGACGGTTATAATGGCACTGAAAAGAAAACGCAGCAACTTTTGGAATTATTTCGAGGATCTGAATCCCTCACTGGTAAAGTGCACAACCTGTAAAAAAGAAATTAAGGTATCTCACATAGGAAATCGCATAAAAATAATGAGAGTACACTTATTTAAAAAACATGGAATATCTCTCAATAATGACACTTGCACACTACCTGACGACTTGGAACAATATTACTCGAAGTTACCGGGATATAAGGCGAAATGTAATAATTGTGGCACAACAGTATCTTTCTTAACAAGTATTGAAGATTTACGAAGACATTTAAGAAGACATTCCACAAGTATTCAGGGCCGAGATGAGTAAGTACACATTAAAAAATTATTAAAATACCAAAGATTATCAAATAAATGTAATGATAAAAGAATCAGTAGCTAAAGAAAATTGAGTGAATAAAAGTTTTTATCGGGACATCCATATAATATTTATATGCAATTTTGATCATAAATGTGCCTCTCAAAACGTGATAATAATAACTTTTCCATTATTTCGCATTTAATTTAAATAAATTTGTATCGCTTATTTTTACGTTTTTTTATGCATCATAAATAAAGACAATTCAGAAAATTAGGTTAGATATTTATTTGTTTGACATTAGTATTGCAGAAATTCGAGGTAGATATATAAACTGCATTATTTATACATAGTTCTTATAAATATTGAAATTAATACGCAGAAGTATGTATATACAGGGTATTTTCTACGTAATCACAAACAAACATTAACACACACACACACACGTACACAAACAACGCAAACACGTACATGTAGGCACTCACATTCACAAATACACGCGCATATATGTACCTTTTACATATAAAAGAAAGCATCAGGTTATCTGAAAGAGACTCTGATAGACACTCAGATTCTACTTCAGAACTTCATATTCTAGATCAATTACGTTAAAATAGCGTTTTACCCTAACTCAATTTTATATCATATCGTGTTTCACTTCTATTAATCACAAATTTAGTCTAGACATTAATTATTTGACATTAGCATTAAAGAAATTCGAGGTATAAAACATTCTCTCCCTATCTTTTTCTTTTTCTTCCTCCTACTCACTCTTACTTACAAAATTTTACTCCATTACGGTTCATCGTCAATAAGTACATACATAATAGCATTAAGATACATCTAATTTGTTCATACAATTATTTAAAGAAGCGATAGAAAAAACAGGCGCACTTGATAAGTAATTATACGTAATTGTTTATCTTTATATCATACAATATAATGATATCTTGATATTTAAATTTTTACTCTTTTGCAAGAGAGTAATTTACAACGTTAATATTTCAAATA
>NW_020214814.1:0-3289 GCF_003070985.1 Temnothorax curvispinosus | reverse complement strand
GCAATACTTAATAACTCTTTGGACCAGCAAAATAGATACTATAAGACAAAATTATTTAAATTGCATAGAATATTTCCTGCCTTTTATTGATTGTTGGCTTAATTTAGCTTGTTCCTTCACCAAAGCTGCTATGCAAGGAGATAAAAATTTCTCGGTTAGCTGACAGTAGTATTCTAAATTCTCCTTAATTTTTGTTTTTTCAAGTGCACTTTTTAACTGTTTTTTCAACTTTCTGTTTTCTCGCTGCAATGATATAATTCTTGCTTTTAGTTTATTTTTTCTGTATCGTGAGACAACTTCTGAGGCGTTTGTATTTGTTTGCTGAGTACCGTGGCGGAAATATTTCTACAAAATTTAAAAAAAAGTAAAAGTGCACTACAAAAAACTATAAAATATAATTGCCAGAATCTATTAAATTCTACATGAATTTAAGAAGTATTACAAAATCCTACATGAAAATGCTAGAATTGGAACACTTTTGTAAATTTCTGTATTTTTTTAGTGCATCTTGATCTAAATTTTTCTAAATTTATAATTGTAATAAATTTTTAAGCTGTACAAACAAATCAGTATTTGTTAGTATTTGTACGCAACTGTAGTATTTTATGAGAAACTAAAAACTGAATTAGATTCTAAGTTGCATAGTTTTACGATACGTAAATTGTGGTAGATTTCTATAGTTATTTATAAATAATTGTAGTATTCTACAAGTAGATGTTTTAATTTTTTATAAAATTGTAGTTTTTCATAAAATACTACTTGCAATAATATCTTGATTTGAGAACATTGTAATTTGTGATACTATTTCCTAGATATTTCTACAAAAAAATAACGATTTTTACAAAAAATTAAATATTTCAACAAAAATGTACAAATTTCTATTTCTAGTTCAATTTTGTAGTTATTCATAGAAATTTTTTCCGCCAGGGTATATACTTTGAAAAATAATTTAAAAAATAAAACTCAAGTGGTACATATCTTTGTATTCCCATTCAAGGGTCTTCTCGTTCCAACCCAAGCTTTAATTCTTTTTAATAAAATTATAATATTACAAAGAATCATTTTAATCACAAAGAATTAAAGAGATAACGGTACAAAATAAAAATATTTAATTAAAATAAAATAAATAAATTTTTCTTGTAAAAAAACTTGACGTTGCTAGACGCCTTGGAATTTAATAAAGTACTAAAATTTTGATGGAATTTAATTAAGCACAAAATAAACACTTACTGTTTCTATTTCTTTCCGCACTAGATATTTTTCGTGTATTATATAATACATAATTTCAAATTCCTTTGGTTGGCTCCCTTTTATTTTAATGAATTCAGCACATCCTTACTGTTTCCTCCTTTGGACCAACGGCTTAACGTCTCTTTCCGAAAGACGGAGCCCAGTTTTCTCCGCACAAGGGGCTGAATCTTGCACGAAAGGGCGCAGCTTTCGGAAAAAATTCCACGCTCTAGTGGACTCGAACCTGGTTCCTCAGATTACGAGTCTGGCGCTCTACCACTATATAAACCACACTGCCGCCATAAAGTTTGTCTACTATTTTAAAATATAAAAATTATTAATTTTAACTTCAGTAAAATAAATTTTTTTTTTTAAACATGAATATACAAGTTGAGCCGGAGAACGTCTTTAAAAATAGGTATTTTTTAGGAATTTTTTATAGGGGAACAAAGAAAGCGAATAACGTTAAACTTTGCATGTTCTTTTAATCTTATTTTAAAAATATATTTTTATTTTTTAAGTAAGAAAAATGTTCTTTTCTATGGTATATCCTGATCACTAAAAGACGTAAATGAGAGACGAAGTAAAATTAAACAAGGACAGATATAGAGAAAACAGGATTAGAAATGTTGACATTACCGACGTCGAGGAAGTTCGGCCTTCGCTTTAGGATCCCCAGGGAATCACCAGTTTGTTTTATTTTTATAATCTATATATTCTATATTTTCACCGGAAATAAGTCGGCGCTGCAAGTTCATATTTTTTAATGAACTATAGCTCAAACGATTGCTCCCTAATTGCTTCCTCAGAATCAACAATTGTTCCCCTTTTAAAATTATTATTTTTTAAGATATTTAATAAAAACGAAAAATTTTTAATTTTTATTGAAAAACATATTTATAATAATTCTATGCAACTAAATCCAGCATAGAATAATTGCTCCTTCATTGCTCCTCATTGCTCCATCATAATTTGAATGATTTATTGCATTTTTATTGAAAAATTAACAAGAAGGCGGAACTTGGAGTGCCGATATTAGCGGCGTGGGCGGCATGTTCGGGAGGACCACCTCCCGTGGTGCTGGGGCCGCTGCGGGGTTCCCTTGTGGCGGCTCCGGCTCTGCTACCTCCTGCTCCGTTTGGGCCGCGCGTGGCTGGGACTCGGGTAATTTCTGTAAAAGTACCCAGGGTGACCGCTTCGTCAAGCGACGCGGCTGCTGCGGAGGGCCCGGTCTCATTGTCAGTATGCACGGACAACAGTCGATTAAGGGGCAATTTCACCAACCACGGTTAGCTTAACCGATGGTTAAAGTTAGCAGGATTGACCAATAGAAATGAATCCACCCTGCTTTCTATTGGTCAATCCTGCTAACTTTAACCTCGGTTAAGCTAACCGTAGTTGATAAAATCGGCTCTAAGCCATAAGTTTTCGACCAATTGCGTTGCTCGATTCGGCCGGTTACGGTTACGGACGGCTGAATCGAGCAACGCAATAGATCAAAATCTTACTGTTAGGGTGCAGTCCCATTAAGCACGGATCGGAATGACGGATCGGATTCTGCTAGGAAATTCTAGTGAATTCTTGATCCCGCTATTCCTTCCGATCGGAACGCGTATATTTCCTCAATTCTGGACGGATCGGGCGGGTGTTTCTGCCCGCGCAAGGTTTAAAACGCCGTTGTATTGGAAAAATATCATCTCCGAATTGTTCCAATTCACGTGGTGTGCGTGCTGTGCATTTTAAAAGGATTTCGTACGTTATAACAACAAGCTAAAATTCTACAAGATGAGTACCAACAATCATAAAAAAGGGCCGGTAATAATAATTTTAAATATAAGTTATATGATTATAGTTTTGTTTGTTTACCAAAGAAAACCTGAAATTGACACCTCTATTGACAAAATCTGTGGACATGTCGACAAACCACATGGTAGTAATATTTTTTTTATATTAATTATTGAACGCATATATGTGGATTTTTTTCACAATGTGGTTTTACCACATTGTTTTTCCATATGGTTTTCACCGCATGATTTTCAGCACATAGATATTTTCAATA
>NW_020214813.1:0-1160 GCF_003070985.1 Temnothorax curvispinosus | reverse complement strand
ATACTATACTCATAATTATTGTAAAGAAATGTTATTTTGAATAATATTGGGTTGGCAAATAAGTTCGTTCGGTTTTTTTCATTCAAAACCAGTCAAAAAACCGAACGAACTTATTTACCAACCCAATATATAGCTATATAACTTGGCTACAGTTTTCAAAAAATAATCAATATTTTTCTAGATGTACCTGTTTCACAGCTCAATGGAAAAAAACGTAAACGTTTTCATGATATTCTTGAAACGTTATATTCAGACAAAAAATCAGATTGTGTTAAAAAGAAGGTAAATTTTATGATGTGTGTTCTATTTTTTAATATTTAACGTGGCGGCTGCAAGCGCCCCGAATCTGGCGGCGCAACCGCCACAACACAAGCACGCCCCGCGCCTGCCAGACGGCAGCCCGTCATACACACCCCGGCCGGCGAGAGCACCGGCGGCACGGCGAACGGCCGCACGCAACGAGCACGTGCAATCAGCAAGCCGTCGGAGATAATAACAAGTACGCTCCGCTAGGCGGCTGCCCTTTCTCGTAAGAGAAATTCGGCGACCAGGATATAAAAGGACCGGCAAGCGACGATACCTTCGACTATCCTCGCACAGCTATACGATACAGTATCAGCCACGAGAAGGAAGTCTTTTTGAGAACGCTGCGCAAGTACAATCGTACCAAGTACAATCGCCGCCAACTTCCCGCTCATCGCTGCCGACACATCAGCCCGTGCAGCCGCAGGAACGGCAACCTGCCGCGTAGAAATTGATTCGGCTCGAATCACCGTCACGGCCTCTCACTCGACCTCCACGGGCTCTCCTGACTACGTGGGATATACGCCTCCGCCGCTACACGTCTCCAAGGTACACGGTCCCGCCGCTCCTGTCTCCGTTACCGCGATCTCCCGGAGACCTCCGCCACCAGGGGACGCAGACCGTACCACCGACACGGGTCCACAGGGGACTAGAAGTACGGCCCTCGACTAGCTGTATAGAGACGCAGACGGACAGCGAGTGGGAGGTGCCCACCGAGGAAAAGGGAACTCAGGCGTGCGCCCCGAGCCTTGAGGACCAGGCCACGCAGACGGAGGATCCGGGCTTAGCCGAGCAAGGGACCTACACACTGCCCGGCACACCGCCGGCGTGGAGGAAGCCCGGAGCGTGGGGAAATC
>NW_020214812.1:0-7566 GCF_003070985.1 Temnothorax curvispinosus | reverse complement strand
GGGGCAGTTCTGAGCGGCGATCAAGAAAGCGGTATGGACATCGCGTACGGTGTTAAATTCACCAACGATGGAATGATGCTCGGTAATAAACGTTTTGACGTGAACTACGCGGACAAGATAATTATCGACGGCATACGATACAATGGCACACGCGGTCTTTTCGAATTAATCTTTAAGAAATATCCCGATCATGATATCTACACAGAGGACGATATGCAAACATACAAGAGCATTCTGTTGATGACGAGTGCTCATAAACGCAATTATGATGCTCACGCTCAAATAAAGGGCAACGGGGGATACAAGTACACACATATAATCGGGCCGTTGATTTCGAGTAAAAAAGCTGGAAAAGGTATACCGCGTGCCATGACAGGCAACAAGATCGACCATATAATTGCATCGTCGATTTCGGGTAAAAAAGCTGGAAAAGGTATACCGCGTGTTATGACATTAAACGACAACAAGATCGATTATGCAACGAGCTTGTAGATCGTCTCAGATTGCTCGAAGCTTCGCGCCTAGCGGGTCACACCGGTCACGATAACGAAATCCTGTCGATTATCGAGGAACTTCGCGAGGCTGGACTTATTATAAATTAAATGGCGCGACAGCGAGTCATTCAATCAACATCGAAATGCCGATCAACAAGTTTGGTATATCGCTCGGAAAAGGCGGTGCGGAACCGTACTATCAATGGAGAGGATTAATCAAAAATTACGTGCGCGATAACGCTCTTTGCATGGTCGCCACCGACTTTGACGCAAAATCGCGCAAGATTCGACGGATAGCGCCGCCTGTAGATGATGGCGATGCAGCCAATAAACGTTACGTGCAGCAATGCGTGCAAATTTTGAAAGATCGACAGGATGAAATGGAGAGAAAGATGGCCGCATTCCAGAATAACGTGCAAACTACCCTAAACGAACTTCAAAAGATGATTCATGATGTAATTGCGAATCATCGCGAATAGATAAGAACGTACATTTAATATCTGCGTCAGTTGCACGTCATCGTCATGGCTGGTAAGAAGCAATCAACTGAGAAACGGAAGCTTGTGGAAGAATTACACGCTCCTGCGAGAAGAAATTTTTCTCGAAGACGCGTCATAGTGCGGATACGATGACCTGTGGCAGGCGGATGTGGTCGAGATGCGCCCATACACGCGATTTAACAGAGGCTACCACTACATACTCACCGTTATCGACGTGCTGAGCAAGCACGCATGGGCCGTACCGCTCAAGACCAAGAGCGGACCCGAGGTTACTGCGGCAAGCGCGAAAATAATTCGAGACGGCGGAAGATGCCCGAAAAATCTGCAGACTGACAAGGGAAAAAAATTTTACAACGCAAACGTGCAGAAACTCTTGAAGAAACATAATATCAATCACTATTTGACATATTCCGTAATGAAGGCATCCGTCGTCGAACGATTCAATCGCACGCTCAAGAACGACATGTGGAAAATGTTTACGCGCAATGGAAATTACAAATGGATCGACTTGCTGCCAGGTCTCGTATCGGATTACAACGCGCGAAAGCATCGAACTATCGGCATGCGACCCATCGATGTTACCCCCGCGATCGCCGACAAGCTCCTAACAACGGTGTACAGCCACGTAAAGATCGCTGCTCCCGCGCGATTCAAAGTGGGCGATTCGGTACGCGTGAGTAAATTCAAGACAATCTTCGAAAAAGGATACACGCCAAATTGGACCACGGAGGTGTTTAGAATCGTCAAAGTGCAGAAAACTAATCCTGTGACGTATCTGTTGGAAGATTTCTGCGGAAAACCCGTCGCCGGCGACTTCTACGAATACGAGTTACATCGCGTTGCTAATCCCGACGTGTATCTCGTTGAAAAAGTTTTGCGCAAAAGAGTGGATGAGGTTTATGTAAAGTGGTTAGGATTTGATAATTCACACAATTCATGGATACACAAGAATAATGTATTGTAAAAATTTATTACAGTATAAAAAACATACATATATATACATATGAGTCATTTATTTTCCTAAATATCTAAATGTAATTACAATATATTTACAGCGGTATTTACAATATATTTACAATGGTATTTACAATATATTTACAATGGTATTTTATAATGTCCCCATGGCAGCGTTTCGGTAACCGGGTATAATGTATCGCTTATCATCGTACGGACTTAGAGCTATTTTCGTTTCAGACACGGTGTATACCTCGTGTTTTTTGGATCTTATGCAGGTTTGCTGTCGCGTCATTTCAATTTCGTCGCGCAGACACCGCGTGTAATCGTCGAACGTTATCGACCTGGCTACGACGTTACTCTTAACACCTTTAGCCTTTTTCGTATCTTTCTTACCGTCCACTCGTAAGGCGTACATCTTTGCTCTAAGCCCGACGAATTTGGTCATTATCGCACCGTTATTTTCGTCTTTCATTACGCCCGGAACTTTTTTATTGGCGAGTGGGATACCGTACGTATTATCAATCGCGTAATCGCTAGTGTCAAATCTATGAATGTGGCGCTTCATGATATCATACACATCGTCGCACTCGATGTGATAAATGAGACTGTCAGTATCGGTGTACGTGACTTTACACTTGTCGCGATACAACGGTAACATGTACTCGTGATGAAATTCGTACAAACATATCTTGGATATATCGAGGATGCACATACCCACATAGATTGGTTTGTCGAATTTCACCTCGAGTTTTCGCATTTCTATTGCTACTAAATTCTCCGAAAAAACGTTTCGGCTATGAAAATTTGGTTTTGCAATCATAGCCTCCGCGCCGTATCTACCCTCCCAATGAGTCACGAGTCGCACGTCAACGTGATTGCGCACATTCTCCATGGTTTTGCCAAACACGGCATTGTTCATCAATTTGTATAAATTTTTCTCGAAATCGTTTTTGGCCAATGTCCTAAATTTCGTATTGAGGTCTATATAATCGCGAAGCCATGGAGATTGCGCAAATTTCAGTATACGGTGAATCTTTGATATACGGAGACCGTGACGAGTACACTGCTGCAGGTTGCGATAATGTATTACATAACGTTTCTTATCGTATAATGTTGCGAGGAGCTTGTCTTGCCGCTTGCTGGGTGGTTTATCGCGCGTCGGACAGAACGGTAGGTCAGTGTGCGCGTCGTGAAGATGTTGCGGATACTCCAAGTCGACTTCGAAAATGTAGCCTATCGAGGAATCCAACGCGACATCCATAACATTAAAATCGGTTACGTCGTCGACCCATTTAAAATCTGCGTATGGCAATGGTTGACTCATTGCCCAGCCGTATAAGTTATTTACATCAAAATACATGAGGTACGACGACGGTTTCGATGAATCGTACGACTGCATGTACTTGTTGTTGGCCATCGTGTATCTGTTTGAACATTGACTCAAACCGCCGCGTATACCGCGTTCGATAAACATGACCATGTCAATGTCGGTGAGCAATTCGAAATTGATGTGTGTATGCTTCAACATAGCATCCCACGTAAAACCCGGTAGAGTATAATAATACGCCGGATCGAGTCCATAACTCGCGACGCAACTATAGCGAAAATTTTCAAAGATATCGGCCAACAGCAAGACATCGGTCTTGAGATATAAATCGCTGTAATCACCGAGCGTTCGAATGGAGAACCGCTGCCAGACGTCGACGGCGTGCGCGTAATCGCTCTCGGACACGGTGTCACCTGTCAATGAACTGTAAAACGAGTCGCGCGGTGGTAAACACAAGTCCTCCAATTTTTCGACGCAGTCAGTGTATTCATATGGAAATACGCTTTTTTGTGTCAGCAAATTAAAATTTTCTGCGGATAATTCACAAAATTCGCGTTGCAATATTCGCAGTTTATTCTTGCTGAGATAAGATGTCAATTTGTCGAGACTAGCGGTGAGAAACTTGTACGAATCGATAAATCGCAATTTGACGCACGTTTTCTTATCTTTATCTTCGGTGCTTTGAACGTTTTTTGTAAACGAAATATATTTTTCTTTTGTGATCGGGAGTAAATCTACATGTCCTTCGTATGCCGTTGCTATTTCAGTTATAATAAAATGTGCATCGTATCCCGATAAATTATGAAACACTATGGGAATGCAATGTGAATCTTTATAGTTTAAGTTACAATTCGAATGCGCGGGACCTCTGTATCGACCGGTCAGGTGACAATGGTCGCGTACTCGCACGTCGTCTGGCTCGAACGGTTCTTCGCACACGTGACAGTGCGTTGCGCTGTTAAACTTTTCCCACTCCTCTCGCGTGAAATCTGCCATGGGTACATTAGTGGACAAAATGGTCTTTACGTCGTGAGCTAAACGTCTTAGCTCCTCGGCGAACCACGCGACGCAATCCTTATCGCAACGAAACCGATACATAGATAACGACTCGTCGTACGAGCAACACACGTAGTACCCTATGCTAAACACGCGATGATGTTGATATGTGTACATGGACATTTCCGGATCCGTTTCCATCTTCTCCAGGGTACACTCCAGGTCGGCGTATACGACAAACGGAACTCGTTCCTTCCTGTTGTGATTTTTAAAGGCCAACCACTTGTCGTTATCGCTCGGTAACTTGATCGCGCAGTCATTCATCTCCTGATAGTCGACGGTGTGGGCTTTTAATTTCTCGTTGGAGCTGAAGTAGTGCAAACATCTGCAAAAAAAAAAAAAATAAACGCAAATATTATAAATTTTTTTATACACAAAATATTCTATATTATTAAAAGAACTATAGTTCGGTACTTACCGATCGCAAAAGTATTTTTTGTTCGTATTCCTACTCAATTGCGAGCTCACGAGGCGGGATAGGTTCTTGATCCACGCAAAATGTCCCACGTTGTCGTTATGCACGTACAGCAGATTTACGTGTCTGTCCATCTTTCGGTCAGTAACCCGTATTGGCAAGATAGCAAGTTTCTTGTTTTTTTTTCTTGATGCTAAACACGTTGATGGAGATGTTGTTGTAATTTTTAAATTTTTTAATTTGATCCAACGTCATTGGAAACTTAATGTCCGTAAGATCTAGCACCGACGTGTAATGTGGATACGACGATTCCAGATCTGCGTGTCTCTCGGCTGGATGTAGAGCAGCCACCACTGACCATGCAAAACATGCATTGTCCATTGATCGCACGTTTATCACCGCTTTCTTCTTTTTAATTTCTTGCGGTATTTCCACAAAACATCCCGCGTGCAATGGATTGTATTTGTTCACGTTTACCATTAAATTGAGTATACGCGACAACGCTCATCCGCTATCACGTTCCTGGAATTCCTCCAACTTTGCTAAGGTAGGCTCGATGACGTGTTGCTTGTACCACTTGTGCAGATTGGACTCACGAAAGAGTTCATAGTTTCTCGTTGCGATACTTTTATTTACGCGTTTGTCACCCGCAACAAATTCATCATTAAACACTGTGTTAATTTTTACATTGTCATGTCGTTGCATGACGTTCTGCACACGATCGAGTACAATTTCTCCCGCATCTTTGAGAAATTGACGAGGGTCGATGTGTTTGGAATTTATCACCGCACCAGTCAATATACGAATTTTAAAAGCCGTATCTATCTCGCGCCATCTGAGTCCTGTCGCACTCGCACTGTATCCAGCACCCACATGTACGAAACGTTGACGTACCGAGTCTTTCAAACCTTCGAGTCTTGCGATACAAGCGACCAATGACTGTTTGAGACCGATCGATGACTGATCGATTGATAATCGTGGCCGTTTAATTCGGCTTTGTTCTTCTAACGATTCGATAAACTCGTCGCATCGTTGCTCCCACGCGGCAAAGTCTCCCCTCGAATTTAACAGGGTGGATTGCTCCAACAACTCCTGCTCCATGTTATTACACGATCCTCTTGCTAACGCCATTTGTTGCACTCACGACTTCCAGTTCTCGACTATTGAGCGTATCCCCTAGATTCGTCATTTTATATTCTACTAATGATGCATCGTTTGCTTATCATATCTAATTTCATCCCAGCAGCCGTACATCGGCGCTATTTGCAAAATTTGCAGTTTTGCACGTGTTCGATGAAATCATTGCGAGACACGTACGTTCACGAAAACGCGCCATTGACTTTTGGTGATTTGATCTGTATCAATGAAGCAGCCGTACATCGGCGCTATTTGCAGTTTTGCACGTGTTCGATGAAATCATCGCGAGATGTCGCGACATGTTCTTCAAAACAATAACGCTCCATTGAATTATGCGAAATTGCAAATTTTGCAGTTTTGCACGTGTTCGATAAAATCATCGCGAGACACGTCGCGACATGTTCTTGAAAACAATAACGCTCCATTAACTTATGCGAAATTGCAAAATTTGCAGTTTTGCACGTGTTCGATGAAATCATCGCGAGACACGTATGCTCTTGAAAAGAAATCATATTTGATGCCCGATGAGGTGATCTCATCACGAATGTTCTTGACAAAGATATCACATTTAACGTATATGTGGATTGTGGTGGCGGTCACCATGCAGCAGCCGTGCATTGGCGCTATTTTTGCAAGATTTGCAGTTTTCGGTATGTATAAATGGTCTACGAGGATTCTAAAGCGCAGTCGAGAGTTCGATACGGTTCGAGTACGTCGCAAACAGCCTCCAGATACGATGAACACTCACGGTGCAAACTACTACGTTCCGATTCAGGACGAAACGTGCGAGAAACAGCACAATGAGTATGTACCGATAATTTTCATATATACTTGTGCAAAAAAAACTTTTATAAACATATAATTGTATTTTTCAGTTTTGATAAACCCCGTTACACGCCACGTATTTTGGGAAGAAGATTTGCCTTGACATCAACAGCGTATAAATTTTTGTATGTTGGAATCAACGCGGGATTTATGTCCTCTGTGGATATACTTATTGGCGATAACCGAGGCAATCGGATAATTTTGCTACATGCAACGTGGGTGACATTTATCGAAAAACGTGCAGATATACAGCGCATCGTGCAGTCATCGGCACCATCATCGCTAACGTTTCGAGATCTGGAGCTTGTTAAAATACGTGACGCAGATATTGTAAAATTGACGTCGTGCGGCACCAGCTTGTACATGAAACCGTCAACTGTACTCTTCCTGTTCGAACTAGAACATTGTGTCGAGAATGTGTATTTTCAACTATGTCAAAATGTTCACGGCGTAAGTGAAAAATTCAAACAATTTGTAACAATTTTACGTCAAAATTGTATCACTGATAAATGTAACGCAGTTACAATCTTGCGTGACGTTTATGATAAAAAGTCGATTATTGATTGCGAATTATTAGCCTACGCTTTGGATACTATTGTGTATAATGCGCTACATGATAAATAAATGCATATAATATGGTTTAAAAGTTTTTCCTTTTCATTTACCGTTCATCCCATTTCCTGTCATAAAGCTGTCTTCGTTTATCGTTTACTTAAATGTAATATTAAAAATTAAATATCGCGAAGATCTGAACGATTAAATATCGTTGGCGAAAAAAAGATACGTGATCGCGAGCGAGGACGCGCAAGGGAAAAAGACCGCGCGAACGAGAAGACTCGCGCAAACGGGGGGGGG
>NW_020214811.1:0-1076 GCF_003070985.1 Temnothorax curvispinosus | reverse complement strand
ATAGTTTGAAAAATTGGTCCGAAAACCATTCAAATTGAAATAAGGGACTTAGAAAATTTTTATAAAATGTCCGAAAAAGAGGAAAAACAATAGAAAATCGAAAAAAGCTAAGAAAAATACTCGAAAAACTTTGAAATACAAAAAAATAGATAAAAACTCGAAAAAACTTGGAAAAGAACGTAAAAACTTAAAAAAACTCGGAAAAATGGCGAAAATCTGGCAAATTTACCAGAAAATGGCGGAAAAAAGCGAAAAAATGGAAAAAAACTGGCAAATGTGCCAGGAAATGGCGGGGAAAGCGAAAAATGGCAAAAACTGGCAAATTTGCCAAAAAATGGCGAAAAAAAAGCAAAAAAATGGCAAAAAACTGGCAAATTTGCCAGAAAATGGCGGAAAAGGGCGAAAAAATGCCAAAAAACTGGCAAATCTGCCAGAAAATGGCGGAAAAAGCGGAAAAATGGCAAAAGACTGGCAAATCTGCCAGAAAATAGCGGAAAAAACGAAAAATGGCAAAAAACTGGCAAATTTGCCAGAAAATGGCGGAAAAAGCGAAAAACGGCAAAAGTCTGGCAAATTTGCCAAAAAATGGCGAAAACCAGCGAAAAATGGCAAAAATCTGACAAATTTGCCAGAAGATGGCGAAAAAAGCGAAAAATGGCAAAAAGTCTGGCAAATTTGCCAGAAAATGGCGGAAAAAACGAAAAAATGGCAAAAATCTGGCAAATTTGCCAGAAAATGGCGGAAAACAACGAAAAAAATAACAAAAAACTGGCAAATTTGCCAAAAAATGGCGAAAAACAGCGAAAAATAGCAAAAATCTGTCAAATTTGCCAGAAAATGGCGGAAAAAGCGAAAAATGGCAAAAAATCTGGCAAATTTGCCAGAAAATGGCGGGAAAAGGCGAAAAAATGGCAAAAATCTGGCAAATTTGCCAGAAAATGGCGAAAAACAGCGAAAAATGGCAGAAATCTGCAAATTTGCCAGAAAATGGCGGGGAGAAGCGAAAAAATGGCAAAAGTCTGGCAAATTTGCCAGAAAATGGCGGGAAAACCCGAAAAAATGGCAAATAACTGGCA
>NW_020214810.1:0-1588 GCF_003070985.1 Temnothorax curvispinosus | reverse complement strand
AATTGTTATTCTATATACTGGCGAAAGAAATTTATTATTCTGTTTATGAAAAACAGAGATGGCATGGATTTATAAATAAGCTTTATTTTATCCGATTTTATACGTAGAGAATCTATACGCTCCAAGTAAATGAAATGAAGTTTGCGGTATTCAACAGGTTTTCTCATAGATAATAAAAAATGTTCAGGTATATAAAGAATTAATCGCGGCAAAATAATACTTTTAATATTTGGCAAATAATTTTATCTTTTTATATCTTAATATAATTTAAAGAACATGTTGATCATTCACTTGATTACTAAATTATAATCTACATTTTTAAGATTTTTCGTAAAAATGTGGCTACACATTTACCTGTTATACAGAGTTCAATGTTTTGATCTTTATCGTTAAATGTCGAATATATATAAAATGTTATATGATATATCTCTTGACTTTAGAACGCATAATAGATATCTTGCTGTAAAAGCTCGCGAATGTAAAAGTATCATTTGCGAAATACGTAAATTACAAAATTAATGCGTAATTTAGCGCAATAATTTTGAGCACAGAGGCCTTGGACGAAAAAACGTATCAAAACACAGTCGACAAACTTTTATTACCGTTGTAAAATATACATGCCATACTCGTGCCGTATGTGGCATATTGTGCCGTTGCGAGGTCACTTCTTCGCAATCGATTCTAACTGTATCGCAAACACGAAGTATCGGGCACGAGATTTGCTTCAAACAATAAAATTTCATGTTTTATCTTCACGTGCTGTGAAAACGTTTTCATTTATTCCGATTTTATACTGATCGTATCGAGAGAGAATCGTCTCTGTACTGAAAGACTTTCCTATTTTATGAAACGATTCTACTTTGTCGCGCTTGTGAGAATGCACGTACTATGCATTTCTTATCGTTTGTAACACGTGCTGAAATTAAATTATATATATTTTTATAAATGTTTTTGTTGCCGTATATCTTTATAAACATTTTGTCACAATATACGGTATAAATTATGGTAATTAAATTCCTCGATGGCGATGGGGGAAATGCGCGTGTAATGCATGAAATGTTATAAATATTTATTTATTCTAAAATTACAAAAAATCGCGATAAATCTTGCGGACTTTCGCACGCGCGCTATGATTTTATTGTTATACGATTGATTTATTTTCTAGTTTATATGCAAATGTGCGAGATGAGTGAAATCGAGATGTGCATGTCCTCCGTGAAGAAAAGATACACGTATAAAGCAGGACGAAAGTGTTTGCAAATGAGGTGCCTTTATTGCTCTGCGCTTTGTAGGAGAAACAGTGCGTGTCGAGAAGTATCCGTGCATCGGTACTGCTTTTTGCCGCATATTCTCGACACGATTTTGTTTCTTTTAATTATTTCTTCATTATCGCGGTAGTGATCCAAGAGCTTGAAGGCTAATGCTTCATTATCTAATAAGTCGGGCTATAATTAGCGCGTGTCGGGAACAACGGAGCAGTTTGAACAAATAAGAAAGTTGCATTTAAATGAGATGCACGGATATTCGTTGTATTTAAAAATTAACTTCACATCGAATCTTAATAATAAGTCTGCATTGCTTTCACGTA
>NW_020214809.1:0-4828 GCF_003070985.1 Temnothorax curvispinosus | reverse complement strand
ATCAATTTAGCCTCAGACGAAGTTACAACAAGGCCATGCATCGATTTTGGGGATGAGATTGTACATGTGGAACTAAGTTCTTGTGATCAGCAGAAGTCTTCAGAAAAAGCGTCAGCTGAAGTTGAGGTGTCAATGTCAGTTAATGACAGAAGCTACTTGACATTCGCTATTGATCAGAAGGTTATTATATATGAAGGTGAGTTACTAATTGTCAAAGTTCATTAATAACTTTTAACCTTAGATTAAGTCACTTTTCGAGCGATCAATATTCTGCTGTAATTGAAACAATTCCGAAATTGATTTTGTTAAAATTAAACGTTGCTTATTTTGATACAAGTACTTGAATCGCCTTTAAAATTGTTTATTTTTGTCAAACTAATTTCTATGTTTATTCCTTGTCATTTAAAATTTGTTTGTCTATTCTTTTTCTAAATTAAATTTTTTTATTACTTTTTATATACACTATGCTAATAAGGGAAGACATTTTACAATGTTGAAATAATCCAAACGGATACGAATAATAACTGTTGGGAGAAGACTTTGAACGAGCAATAAGTTCCCGCCCTTCTAGAGGGCAGCCCCCGGTTGGCGGCGCGACTCGGCGCACTACGCGTGCGTGCGGGCATCAGTGGTGCTCACAAGAGCCTCGATCACCATCGTGTTCAGACGTGTCGGTTACGGTTTAAGTTACAGAGTGTGATATACTTATATATAATAAAGACAGTATTCAGAGTGTACAAAGACCAAGATTGTTGTGTTCCCTGCTCATCTCACCACATTTCAAGTCGTCCCTGATTATATTTCCAATAGGTTATGGGCCCAGGGCACGATTCCCCTGCGTGAGGAACATAGCACGAAAGTGTATATACGAAGTGTGTGAGACGCCGGCGAAGGGCATAGAAAGAGATAGAAGCATTTAGAAGATTAGAGAGTGAGTAAACAATATTCCTCGTTGCTGACGAGCAAAACGAGAGAATTCTCAGTTAATAAGAATGTTCGTTCGATAAATACTGTTACAAGGAGATAGATGTTTTTGCCATTTTTCTCGAGAAATAGAAATAGAGGTAATAATGGTAATAAGAGAATTAGAGAATAGATGTGTAAAGTGTAATAAAGAAGTAGAGAATAATGAAGAAAAAAGAGATAGAAAAATGCCGCTTGGTAGCAAGTCGGCGACGTGCGCGTGCAAGTCCGATCGTGAACGGCGAGAGTCATTTCTTTTAGCGCGCGGAATTTTTGGCGCGCGGAAGTCCGATCGTAGACGGCGAGAGTCATTGTTTTTGGCGCGCAGAACTTGTTGCTGGGCACGCACAAACACATAATCGATTTCGACTAACAACATGGCATCGATGCTAGATGGCTAGATTACGATACATGTAAATGTATGCGTATGTATAAAAACTCTATATGACTCTATATGAGTATATTTTTTTTGAAATCGATATGTATCGGGTCGGTAATTGAGCATGACTTGCTGTGCGGTGTAGCTTGATTACTGTTTAGGGAAGCCGCGTAAATTTGTATGGGCCCCGTGCGTGTGCGTGATCAACCCGAGCTCCCATAGATCTTTTCAGCAGTGCTGGGGATCGCAACGGACAGTGGTGTGCGCGTGCGGATAGTTCTGCAGAGGCGCGTGGTTTTCTCGCTTTGGGGTTATTGTGAATTGCAGTGCGTTCTATATAGCCTCATAAGCATTAAATTTTTATCGCTGAAAGAGATCTAGTGATAGAAATTGTAAATTATTATTTGTCAATACGAATGTTGGTTTATCTTGTCAAAAGAGGAATGCTAATGTTCAGTTGATATTTAAATTCCGATATAGATGGAAGAAGAAAAAAGCCAAGATGCGCTGGTCGACTACGACAGCGATAGCAGCTTTATCACGGTAATAGATAGAGAAGCAAAAGACAAGAAGGAGACTGAAGCAAAGGGTGCAATCCCGAAACGCGGCAAACCAAAAATAATAGAAAACATAGATGTGAATAGAGAATGGGCTGAAAATCGTCCTGTACTACCTATAGGGACAAAGATACTTTACGAGAAACAAGAAAAGATGGTTGAGAAAATGGACAATTCGATGCAGATGCTGGATAAAGTAATGAAAAAGGCCACCGAGATGATGGAGAATATGGTGGAAGTCTCCCGTTTAAACTTAGAGAAAGAAAAAGTTAAACTTAGACGTTTAGAGGTGAGCAATAAAGATACCCAAAGTTCAGTAGAAAACAGTAAACAAACGGTTAAAGAACTAGAGGTAGAGTCTAAAAAGAGAAAATTAAATGAAATAACAGTCTGTTCAGCCGAAAAAGATAGGAGTTTAGAGACAATGAAAAGAGCTATAGAATTGGAATTGAATAGTCAAAGGTTGCATATTAGAAGAGAATATAAGCTGACGCAAAAATCCAACTTTGATCTTTGGATGGATTATTTAAAATCTGAGTTAATGAATAACGAGTTGTTAGACGTAATAGATTCAAACATTAAGTCCAGAAAATCTCTCCGAACTAAAAGTTGCCAAGAGAAAAAGTCTAGTTAGAGATATAATAATCAATCATTTAGATGAAAACTATCATAAAAGGATTCTACATGAAAAAGATCCGAAAGAAATTTTGAAGAAATTGAGAGGATATAAAAAGAGTGAAGTAAACGTTACTCATGCATCGGTACGAGCTAAACTCTATCAAATTAAAATGAGAAAAGACGAAAAAGTAAGTGATTTTTGTGAACGCTTTGATTCAATAATTAGAGAATATGAATCATGTGAAGATGCGGTACCCCTCGCAGAACAAGAGATTAGATCTGCACTTTATCAGGCTGTGTCAATTAATGTACCAGAGCTGAGGAATGTAGATTTAATTAGAAGACAAACTAATCTTAGAGAAATGAACATAGATGAAATAAAGTCTTTTATGATGCAGTTAGAAGCAGAGACTAAAAACGAGAATAGAGAAAAATTAGAGAAACCCGAAGTCAGGGTACAGAGGGCTGCTGCAGAAGAGAACATGAAACAAGTGAAATGCTACAGATGCAACCGAATGGGTCATATGGCAAAGGACTGTCCACTAATAGAATTTGGTGCCTGGTTTTGTTACTACTGCCAGGAAGTACGAGGTCACAAGGGTGATAATTGTCCGAGTGCCGAAGCCCAGGCGAACAGAGCTAGAGGAAAAAGGTATTTAAATAAAACCGTTAATAAAAACAAAGAAAAAGAGTAGATTTGTGCAAAAAGGCACAAAAAGAGTAGATAACAAAGGGAAAATAACCAAGATACAACCAGCTGAGAAACCTATATCAACGAAAACAGCAAATGAAGGAGAATCAGAAGAAGGTAAATAATACATGGTTAAATTAATAGAAGATAGAGATAGTTCAAAAGAGGTAGTCAATTTTACTGCAGATTCGGGTGCTACGGATCATATTGTGAATAAGAATTTTATTCTGTCAAAGTTTGAAAAATGTAAAGATAGAGTTATTAAATGCGCGAATAAAAATGAGCTTGCAAACATTTCAATAGATGGTAAAGGAGATCTTACGCTAATAACGAATGAAAAAGAAAAGAGAGTCATTAAATTAACAAATGTAATTGCAGCAAAGAAAGTATCCAAAAATTTACTATATCTAAGAAAGTTGGCTGATGCAGGATTCAGTATTTATTTAGATAATAAAGTGTTTAAAGTTTACAATAAACTGACAAATAAAATAGTTTTTAAAGGAATTTACAGATGTAGAGCAGAAATTGTTCCACATAGTGAGCTTCCTGAACAATCGCAAGCAAACATTCAGACCAATGAATTATCAATTTCGGAGGGTGTGGTATTATTATTCGTGAACGATAGTTGGCAAAACTAGTTAGTTAGTTATATTTATTTCTCAAGCTTGGTACTATTGTTAATGAGCGACTTGCACGCCTCTCGTGCTAGATTACATAGCGACTTACTCAGAAAGATATCTAAGTTATTATACCGACTACTCACTGGATTTCCTGTTTGTAAAAGCCTTAATAAAGAAGGTTAATTAACACTACAGAGGGAGAGTTAAATGAGAGGGATAATGTTGGCTCTGCGATTGGGAGGGAGAATGAAGGAGAGCTCACAAATGTGAACGAAAATATAGAACACAATAATGCTGAACTCGATCAAGTCATTAAGTTAGAAGATATACAGACAATAGAGAATATAGAAGAAATGTGTGAAAGCTCAGTAATTGAAAAAGTAAAGAAACTAGAGAAAATAAATGAAGTGATGTTATGGCATGTTAGATTAGGTCATGCATCGTTAAACTATCTAAAACAATTACAAAAAGTAGAAAAAAGATTAGAGAATGTAAAGTTTGATAACTTTATATTAGAGTGTGAAGTATGTATAATGGCAAAGATGGCAAAACTGCCGTTTAAAGAAAACAGAAATAGAGCACAGAGACCACTACAGGTAATACATACGGACATCATAGGTCCAATAAAACCTACATCCTATCCAGGACAAAAGAGGTTTATAATCACTTTTATAGATGACTATTCTAGATTAGCAAAAGCCTACTCTCTGAAAACAAAAGATGAATCGGGAGAGGCTCTAGAGAAATATCTTATATCCGCCAGAAATCTACTAGGAAAAGAAGAAAAGCTATGCTATGCAAAGTCAGATCAAGACAAGGAAGTTGCAGAAAGGTTCAACAGAACGTTGAAAAAGAAAGTAAGAACATATATGCTCGACTCGGGATTACTAAAGAGTATGTGGGAGTTGGCAGTTGACGCTGCTGTGCATGCGTACAACAGATCTCCACATAAAACTTTAGAGTATGAGATCCCGTTGAAGAAGTTTTCATCAGAAACAAG
>NW_020214808.1:0-5417 GCF_003070985.1 Temnothorax curvispinosus | reverse complement strand
AACCTTAGTCACTTTCATCTTATAAAATGCGATCTCAAACACCATTGTAGTTCTCAACGCTGAGAGACGGAGTGCGCGACGCATCAATCTCTGCTTGTTCTCGGAAGCTAAGAACTCTTCGCTCCAGATAGGGGCGGCATAAAGTGCGATCGATGTTGCCACAGAGTAATATAAGCGGCGTTTGTTTTCCACGGGCCCTCTGAGATTTGGTAGGATCGCGCACAGAGCACGGTTCACCCTCGAAATCTTCTCGGTGACATAATTCACATGTGCATTGAACGCCCAGTTCTTGTCGATTATAACTCCGAGATACTTCATACTAGTCGAGATTTTGATGTTCTGTCCCTCGTAGGCGAAGACTGAATTTCGGGGACAGTGACCGAAGAATACGGCCTCTGTCTTGGGCCAGGAAACAGATAGGCCAAGGTCTCTTATGTTTATCATAAGTCTATCTAGGCACTCTGACGCGAGAGCACATGCGGAGTCAAAGTCCTCTTCGGCCACAAGCAACAGAGTATCGTCGGCGTAACACACGACGTGGGAATCGCCCGGAAGCAGGGTGCGCAACACCTGATCGAAACCCAGGTTCCAGAGCGGAGGACCCAGCACCGAGCCCTGGGGAACCCCTCTGTTAACCCGCCTGGTGCGTCTGGTACCGTCCGACGAGGTGTATCTGATAGTTCTATTTCTCAGATAGTCTTCTATAATACGTCTCAGATATTGCGGAAGACGCTTGTTCCTCAAAACAGCTCTAATCCTTAAGTGTTTTATAGAATTAAACGCGTTTTTGATATCCAAAGAAACGGCGAGAACAACTTGACCGTTCGCGCGAGCCTTGGTGATTATATTTTTCACCAGAAAAAGAGCGTCCGTAGTGGAACGCATCTTACGGAAGCCGAACTGGTTCACGGAGAGATCGTGTCTAGGATTCCGCTCAAGGTGGTCGGCCAAGCGATTGGAAATGACGCGCTCGAAGACTTTTCCCGTCTCGTTTAACAGGCAGATCGGCCTAGCTTTAGGAACCTCACCGCGAGGTGGAATATCCCCCTTAGGTATCAAGACCAGGTCCGCAACCTTCCAATTAGATGGGAAAACCCCGGACTGCATGCAAATATTAAAGTTGGCAGTTAATCGATGTATCATGCACGGAGGCAACTTTTTAAGGACGGTCGCCTTGAAACCGTCGGGACCAGGCGCCGTGCTTGTAGTCTTTTTGGCTGCAATTGCCTCCTCCACTTCGTCAGAAGTGATTGGGGATCTTCCCGTCTCACAGTCCCCCAGGTTGACCCGGGAAAGCTCTCTACCAGGTGGAAACAAATCGTCCAGCAGACGGCTCAACACCTCCGGCTCAAGGGTGGAACTAAGC
The DNA here is from genome assembly GCF_003070985.1 of Temnothorax curvispinosus. NCBI lineage: Eukaryota > Metazoa > Arthropoda > Insecta > Hymenoptera > Formicidae > Temnothorax > Temnothorax curvispinosus. Next base: position 4,051 of record NW_020214808.1, on the reverse strand, counting down.
GCAGGAGTGGGCTTCCTAAGTTTACCCATAACCAACTTGTAAGGGAGACCCCACGGGTCATCCCTGAGTGTGTCAATGAGCTTCTGCCATGCAACGGACTTAGCGTTTTGGATCTCGTGTTTGAGATTTTGTGTGGCAGCCATGTACGCAATCCTCTTGGCCTCTAACACCACTGGGGAGTCTTTGCGTCTACCACGGGTCCAGGCCCTCCTCGCGGCGATAGCCTCGGTTCTCAAGCGCGCAATTTGGTCGTTCCACCAATGGGCCCTGTCTACTCTGGCAGCGCGTAGACGAGGGACCGCCGCCTGACAAGCATCGTAGATGCAATTGTTAATCCACTTGTCTGGGCCCATTCTGTCAAGATATTCCGGGTCACCAGGAGTAACTGCACACCTCCATTCGATGGCTTCCTGGAAAAGCCCGACATCCATCTTCCTGAAATTCCACCTTCGAGGAAGCGGTGGCGCTATACGTCGAGAAAGAGAACCCGCAATCACGAAAAAGATATACAGATGGTCCGACATGGACTCCAAGTCTTCACGGACCGACCAATCGCGCACCCTATTAAATAGGTCAGGGGAGGTCCAGGTGAGGTCAACTATCGAAGTCCCCTGATGACTCGAAAACGTGGGCCGATTACCTCGATTCACAAGCCTCCAATCGAATTGCGACGCAAGCTCCTCAAGAGCGTCGCCTCTGACGTTGGATACATTTGAACCCCAAGAAACAGAATGGGCATTAAAGTCCCCGCAGATAATAAGTCTGTTGTTATGAGCCACGCCAGAGCAGATCGTGGATAGTTCCTCCAGGAAGTCCGAAAATTCCATGAGATTTACGTTAGGAGAGATATAACAGGACAGGAAGTAAAACTCTCCCAGTCTAATCAAGACGCAACGTCTCCCGCGGGCCTCCAACGTGGCGGGGCGCGTAGTGGCCCTGTTATTAACGTAAATAGCCGCAAGGCCGTCATGGCTGTGGAACCATAGCTGGTACGGACTATGTGTTCTGGCGGGTTCCGAGATCACGCAGACAGCGGCCCCCATCTCTCTAGAATGATGAACAAGAAGGTCCTGGGCCTCCTTGTTACCGTTCAAATTCAGCTGTAAGCACAAGGTCATCTCCGTGCCGTTGCTCGACCGTCGGACACAGGCTCCCTGCGTCTTCCTCGAATCGGCTCAACGCTCGTACAAATATTAAGTGAACCCAGCCGGTGGTCGCTGGGTCTTCCGGCCTCCATACAAATAACACAACGGGGATCCTCTCTGCAATCACCGATTTGGTGACCGCGTTCGCCACATCTGAAGCAAGCGCCCGTACGGTCTTCCGGAAAGTTGCACGTAGTGCGTACATGACCGTAACGCCAACACTTGAAGCATTGTACAGGCCTCGCTTCTAATAACTCCACTCGGGCAATGGTCCAACCAATTTTGATTTTGTTTGTTGCCGAAATTTTGATAGCTGCGGAGAGGGGACATTTAACCCAAACAGAATTTAGTCCATTGTTCATTTTTCGAATATTACCAAGCTTGACGAGGTGTTCGTCGCAGTCGCCAACAACTGAAACTTCGTTCAATATCTCTGTCGGCGAAATGGAGTCATCAAAACTCCAAATTCGCAGTTCTCCCATAGTGGTCGGACGGGTTATACGGATATTGTTGACATCAAGGACTTCCCTGAGTTTGCCCACGAGTGAGTCAGCCTTGGTAGTGCCGTCCGCGCCCGGGATCTCGATGATAATCCCTCCATTGATACCGCGTCTAATCTTGGAGGTCTCAATTCCGAGGGTATCCAAATTTATATTTTCGCGGGCCTTCTTCAGGATGTCCGCATAGCTAACGTCGTCCTTAAAACTCGTGATGGACACCGCGGCAGTTTTGGGCGGTCTCCGTGAGCGAGTGGTCGAACGAGGAGGAGCGTCTCCGGAAGCCCCCCGTCGGGACCCTTCTTTCCGAGTCGTCGTTTCAATAGGCAGTGCAGGGGTCCGCGGAACCATAAACTCTCCATCCGAGACACCAGAAGTCTCTGTATCATTCCTGAAGGAAGTCTTCTTTACTCTCTTCTTCTTAGAAAGTTCCTCCGTTTTCGAACCGAACCTGGCACGAAGTACTTCCATGTTGGCCACCAATTGTTGGATCTGCTGATTCATGGATTCCAACATATGATACGAATCGGTATCCTCTTCCGGATGGACAACATTAGCCTCTCTGTCCGTTCTCCTGTTCCCACCGGAAGGAGATCTCTTCTTATATGAGCTAGGAATTGCGTCCGTTTCCGATCCCGACGCACTAGTGGGATATTTACTCAACTTGACTGTTCTGTCACGTAGAATCTCCGAGGAGATAACTCTGGGTTTTCTCTGTGGTAGAGGGGGAAAGTCTTCGACGCGAGTCAATGGTTCCCCGGTGCTTATCTTGCGAGCATCAGCAGAGTTTATTTCAGAGACCTTTGAAGGAGATCCTCTCATATTTGCGGTGTCTCTCATATTTTTAATCTCTTTACGGAGCATTTCCATGTCCTTGCGAAGGTCCTCATTCTCTTTGCGGAGAATGGAGTACTCTTTCTTCTGGAGCTCCTGCTCGCGAGTAACTTTACGCAGTTGTGTGGTCAGGTTTCTATTCTGCAACTCGAGATCTGCCACGTCTCCGGTGGCACCCAAGCGTTCGCGATAGATGTCCAAAATTTCGCCTATATTTGAGATCCCATCTCTCAGGTATCCAGAAAAGTTTCCCTTAATATTTCTACTGCTATTTCTGATGGTCTCTATTTTCTGAAGACACTCGGTAGCGCATTTGTTCAATTTGTCCGAATCATAAGAACGTAGATTATTTGCAGCCACAGGCTGTATGGAGAGCCTGTGTTTGGCTGTTGGCACCGGAGTGTAGATCTCGTTCTCCGAGGTTGTGTATCTCCTTTTAAGGGGTTTGACCGTATTTTCCGGAGAGTCCGAGGGAAATCTCGCCTTCCTCTTATCCCTATTTGGAGTAGGTGGAGGGATATCCTCATCATCATCATCGTCGTCGATCATGACAACGTCTCCCACCAGCTGTTGGTCACGATGCACTGATCCCTCCGAATCAGACACACCAGGAAGAGCGAAATTAGGATCAGTTCCTACGTCATCCGAAGCCAAAGGATCCTCGGTTGTAATAGCATCCGTGATAATCCGTCTGGCAAGATTAACGCCTTTATCACAATCTTCATCTTCCATCTCTGCCACCTTGGTGGCTTCCTCCGTCGTATTTGAGTCAGCAACTGCGCCCGACCAATCAGGACGCAGTGCTATTTGTGTGTTTGGCCCATCGCTTGATTCAGGGACAAGCCCATCGACACGGGGTTCGCTGGGACCACAACCCCCCCGCGCCGGTCTCTGGGTCTCCGAACCCCCTGAGACGGTAAGTTTATTCTCCTTCTTTGTACTTTTCATGCTGTTTATGTTTCATTATTTCAGGGGTGTGCTCCCCTTAGGACTAAAATTTGGGTGCACCTCGTCCATGGCGCATCCTAGGACCGCTCATTAAAGATTGCGCAGTGTCCGGCTGCGAATCTTGCAGTCGGATGTGAGACTGCCAGTTTCATTATCCCACGCAGAGAAGAGCAGCACGAGGGATTGATTTAAGAATAATCGTCGAAGATTATTCAATATAAGACCCAGAGAGTCAAACGTCCATAGAAGTAACTAATAATTTAGTCTTTACCCATATATACATCTATATATTCCTATATATACAACAGTATGTAAAATTTAAGAATAATCATAGAAGATTATTCGATATAGACTCCAGAGAGTCAACGTCCATGATAGTGACTGATAATTCAGTCTTCACACATATATACATCTATATATTCCTATTTATACAGCTCAGTATGTACACGTACGGTTCGCCTAACTAAAAAATTAAAGCTATAATCTATTGAAATATCAGTTTGTTCATTATCTGTCCTACTTATCAAATTTTATAGATTTTACTCAATTGTATTCATTCGTCGTTGAATATCAGAGAGAAATGTAAAGCATTATTTCCTGAATATAAATAAATAAGTAGAATCATCA
>NW_020214807.1:0-1223 GCF_003070985.1 Temnothorax curvispinosus | reverse complement strand
GTTTCCTTGCGCGGCGTACCGCAAAAGGGGGAAGACAAAGAGGGGAGAGTTGGGTATGTCGGAAGCGCGCAGGCGCGTGCGGGCACCGGGCGCCGTTTCATTCTAGAGATGCTCGATCCCGCCGCTACGCCGGCCGCCGGCCGTCACCATAGGGACCGTAGCGACCATCCGAACATTCCGAACCGGTCTGCTGGAGATGGACCGACATCGTCGCCGGCCTCTGTTACGTCTGGACCGCCCTGTCATCCATCCATCCATTCTTCCCTCCCGTCCTCTCTCCCTCCCGCCCTTCCTCTATTCCTCCCTTCCTCCCTTCCTCATCGTCACTGTCCCCGGAGGGAGAGCATATTAACGAATGTCATGGACAAGCGAATAGTTAGGAATACTTTGATGTTGATATTGATATCGATCGAGGACTGATACGGGGAGGATTGGCTATGACTCATCGATGCTAAAATGATACACCCCGGATAAAAAATGTTCATATAAAAACATGTATAAATATATACACGGTAAAGAAATATTTGGTATTTGAGTGGATTTGTATCCGTGTGGCGTGTAGAAATTTTTGTGTTTGTAACATACATTGGTGTTAATGTTAACATATTGTCATTGTGTTATTTTGACTTTTCTGCGTTAAGTTAATATTTAGCGTTTCTGAGAGTTAAAATAGCACAATTTATAGGTATGTAAATGCACGAATATTTGATGACATATTTTATGTGTTAAAATAAACACCTAAGTTGCGTTATTTTCCTTTCTATAAGAGTCTCCATCTGTTAAAACGACATTTTCTTATCTTGTATATTATAAAAAGATATCGCCTTTTGTTTTTTTTTTGCAAGAAGAGAAGAAAGAATAACATTTTATTTTAAATAATTTCATGAAAAGGGCTAGCGAACCAAGCTTGGTTCGCTAGCCGCTTTCATGAAATTATTTATAATATGCAAACATGACAAACTAATCGATTTTATTTTAATTAAATATAAATATGTTAATTTAACATAAACTCTGTTTCTACACAGTAAAAAGCATTTTGTATTTGTGTTAAAATTTTCCTGTGTAGAAAGTTTTGTGTTAAATTTCTGACACAGTTGTATGTTAATTTAACATATCGTTGTTGTGTTACTTAACGTTTCTATGTTAAATTAATATTAACCATTTTTAAGAGTTAAAATAACACAATTTATATATGTAAGTGCATGAATACTTGGTGATATATT